>NC_137095.1:7936439-7994407 GCF_951640355.1 Cnephaeus nilssonii | reverse complement strand
CCAAAACTAGCTGAACATTTTCATTTAATCCATGACATAGTGGAAATGCGTGGATTGTTTGCCATGAAAAAAGAAAGCACAACGAACGTACAACTGTGGATGACAAATAAACAAGAGTTTGAATCTGAAGCCTTGCCTGTAGTTGTTATGAGGGCTGATGCTCGGAGAAGGCTCGGGTTTCATTACTGACGACCAGATGGAGGCGCCAGTGGGGATCTGAGGGGCGCCTGAGCATCTCAGGAGGTCGACAGTGGGGCTCTGTTATGTGAACTTCCTGTTACATGCTATGGTTTTCCTCTTTTTTAAAACTATATTTTTATTGATTTCAGAGAGGAAGGGAGAGGGAGAGAGAGAGAGAGAAACATCAATGATGAGAGAGAATCATCGATTGGCTGCCTCCTGCACGCCCCCCACTGGGGACTGAGCCTGCAACTCGGCATGTGCCCTTGACCGGAATCGATTCCGGGACGCTCCAGTCCGCAGGCTGACGCTCTATCCACTGACGTGAAACCAGCTAGGGAAGGTTTTCCTCTTTATATAAGTGTATCAAGAACATCCCCCTTAGCCCTAGGAACCAGGAGGTCACAGTGTGATTCCCAGTCAGGGCACATTCCCCGGGTTACATGCACGATCCCCAGTAGAGGGCGTGCAGGAGGCAGCCGATAGGTGATTCTCATCACTAATGTTTCTCTCCTCTCCTTCCTCTCTGGAATCAATAAAAAATAAATAAATAAATATATATATATATCAATAAAATATATATATATATCCCTAGTCCAGTTTTGGCTCAGTGGATAGAGCATCGGCCTGGGAACTGAAGGGTCCCAGGTTCAATTGTCCGGTCAAGGGCACATGCCTGGGTTGTGGGTTTGATCCCCAGTGGGGGACTTGCAGGAGGCAGCCGATCCATGATTCTCTCTCATCATGGATGTTTCTATCTCTCTCTCTCCCTCTTCCTTTCTCTCTGAAATCAATAAAAAAAAATAATAATATAAATATAGTGTATAGTATATATATGTATATATATATAGTATATATATATATGTGTGTGTGTGTGTGTGTGTATATATATATATATATATATATATATATATATATATATATATTTAAAGAGCACCCCTCTTATATCTCCTTTGACAAATGGACAAGGAAGATGTGAGTCTTTGCAACTCCACCATCATTCCTGTCATTTTGGACCCACAAGGGAAGCAGAGGGGCAGGAGTGGGGCGGGATGGAGAAAAGCTGCCTAAAGCCACATGTGAGAGGAAATTACCTGCTGGAGAGAGTGGGTGAGAGAGCTACCACCGCTCTCCCCTAATTTATCACCAAGCATTCAGCTCCAGACAAGTTCTGTATGGGGACAGCAACCGAGCTGCGCGGAGGCTGAGGCTCCCCCTGCTGGCCGGGGAAGGCAATGCTCTGACATGTGTGTGGGTGCTTCCCTCTCCCTCAGCCAGCCAAGTCTACTAAATACACACTAGTGGCCCCGTGCACACCCCGGCCTGCACCCTCTCCAATCTGGGACCCCTCGGGGGATGTCCGACTGCCGGTTTGGTGGGATTGGCCTAAACCAGAAGTTGGACATCTCTCTCGCAATCCGGGACTGCTGGCTCCTAACCACTCTGCCTGCCTGCCTGCTCGCCCCTCCCAACTGCCCTCCCTGCAGGCCTGCTCACCCCCAACTGACCCCCGCCCTCCGCCGGCCTGCTCGTCCCTAACCTAACCACCTCTGCCTCGGCCCTGCCACCATGACTTTGTCTGGAAGGACTTCCGGGAGGTCTCCCGGTCTAATTAGCATATTACCCTTTTATTGTATAGATGCCTCCCTCTCCTTTTCCCCGAGCCTCTTCCAGACTGGCAACTGCATCACAAACTGTCTTTGCCAGAAACATGAATCTGATCCCATCACTCTGCACCCCTCTTAAAAACCTCTGGGGGTTGCCCAGTGCCTAAACAGCATTTCTCCAAGTATATTCCTTCGAACCCTTGTTCTTTAGTTTAAAAAGTTTAAGAAAGACTCTGTACTACACTTGTTCTCAACACAAAAATGAGAACCCCAACACAAAATGACAAATTAAGGGCTCCAAGGCGTCTTTCAGTCAAGGACCTGTTTCACTCTTTTACTCTGTTAATTCTTTTTTTTTTTTTTAATATATGCTTAGGTCATGGTTTTGTTTTTAATATATTGTTATTGATTTCAGAAAGGAAAGGAGAGGGAGAGATAGAAACATCAATAATGATGCCCTGACCGGTGTGGCTCAGTGGATAGAGCGTCGGCCTGCGGACTGAAAGGTCCCAGGTTCGATTCCGGTCAAGGGCATGTACCTTGGTTGCGGGCACATCCCCAGTAGGAGGCGTTCAAGAGGCAGCTGATAGATGTTTCTCTCTCATCGATGTTTCTAACTCTCTATCCCTCTCCCTTCCTCTCTGTAAAAAAATCAATAAAATATCCTATCTAATAATAGACAAATATGCAAATTGACCATACCTCCGACACGCCCACAAGCCACGCCCACAAGCCATGCCCACCATCCAATCAGAGCGAGCATGCAAATTAACCCAAACCAAGATGGCTACAGCCACAGAGAGCAAGGTTTCCTAGGTAACAGAGGAAGCCAAGCTTTCCGCCTGCCCTTGCCAGGCCTAAGCCTCCACTCAAGCTACAAAGTTTCAATTATAGAAGGTAAACAAATTCAAACAAATGGCGGCGGAATGGAGCTTGAGAGAGCAGGCCAGGGTTGCCGCTGGCAACAGGGGAAGCAAAGCTTTCCGCACACCCTGGCCGGGCCCACCCGCTTAAGGCAACAAAGTTTCAATTATAACCCCAACAGAAATGGCTGCCGGCCGCGGAGGGAGCCCCAGGCTTGGCTCTGCTCCAGACTACAAAGTTTCAATTGTAGAAGGAAAATAAATTCCAGATACCAGGGCCTCTGCTTGGGTTGCTAGGGGGCATAGCCGGTCTGCAAACCACCACAGGCCCCTCGCTCAGGCCACCCCACGCCCCAAGGGAACCCCCACCTGATCCGGGACACCCTTCAGGGCAAACCAGCTGGCCCCCACCCCTGTACCAGGCCTCTATCCTATCTAATAAAAGAGTAATCTGCAGATTGATCATCACTGCAACACACAATATAGCTGGCCCCATGTGGTCAAAGATCCTGCCCCCATGTGGACACAAGATGGCCACCACAAGATGGCCAGCAGGAGAGGGCAGTTGGGAGGCACCCGGCCTGCAAGGGAGGGCAGTTGAGAAGGACCAGGCCTGCAAGGGAGGGCAGTTGGAGGTGATCAACCCTGCAGGAGAGGGCAGTTAGGGGTGACCAGGCCGGCAGAGGAGGGAAGTTGGGGGCAAACAGGCTGGCAGCAGAGTGGTTAGGGGGTGATCAGGCTGGCAGGCAGAAGCGGTTAGGGGCAATCAGGAAGGCAGGCAGGCAAGCAGTTGGGAGCCAGCAGTCCTGGCGAGGGTACAGGCTGGGCTGAGGGACAACCCCTCTCCGTGCACGAATTTCGTGCACCGGGCCTCTAGTATATATATATATATATATATATATATATATATATATATATATATATTTTTTTTTTTTTTTAAAGAAACATCAATAATGAGAGAGAACCGCTGATCAGCTGCCTCCTGCATGCCCCACACTAGGGATCAAGCAGGCAACCCTGGCATGTGCCCTGACCAGGAATCATAGGTCTATACTCAATCACTGAGCCACGCTGGCCCGGCTACACCATTAATTCTTAACTTCACTTGACATAGAAATCTTTCTTATGCATTCAGTTAACAAACACACTTTAGGAATCACTGCAGAACGGGGCAGGGATGTGAAGTACACTGAGTGGCCAGATTATGATGATCTCTGAACGCATAATAATCTGGCCACTCAGTGTGTGTGTATATATGTGTGTGTGTGTGTGTGTGTGTGTGTGTGTGTGTGTGTGTGTATCAGAGGCCCGGTGCATGAATTCGTGCATGGGTGGGGCCTGGCCAACCTGGCCAGGGGGAGGGGACATGGGCGGTTGGCCGGCCTGCCTGCTGGTCGAACTCCTGGTTGAGGGGACAATTTCCATATTACCCTTTTATTATATAGGATACACACTGAGTGGCCAGATTATTATGCGTTCGGAGATCATCATCATCTGGCCACTCAGTGTAGGTGCAGGAGAGGACCCCACAGGACAGGGAGGCAGCCCAGGTCCCCAGATCTCGGAGGATTGGGGCATAGGCCTCCTCCTGCACTTCCCATACTGACCCCCACTCTGTGCAGGTTCCCCACGTCACTCTTTTCCCGAGACTGAGTGGGTGCTGGGGCCCAGAAGGGAAGTTGGATCCTAATCCCCAGGGCTACCTTTCACTTTGTTTTTGTGTTGGTTTTAAATATATCTTTATTGATTTCAGGGAGGAAGGGAGAGGGAAAGAGAGATAGAAACATCAATGATGAGAGAGAATTATTGATTGGCTGACTCCTGCACACCCGCTACTGGAGCTCATGCCTGCAACTCAGACATGTGCCCTTGACCGGAATCGAACCTGCAGTCCGCAGGCTGATGCGCTATCCACTGGGCCAAACCAGCCAGGGCAACTTTGGGTTTATTTAAATGGCTGTGACCGCAAACATTTTCTTGTAGTTTTGTGTTCTGGCATTTTCTCTTCAGTGACCTAATTCAGTGTCTTTTTTTTTTTTTTATTAAATATATTTTATTGATTTTTTATAGAGAGGAAGGGAGAGGGATAGAGAGTTAGAAACATCGATGAGAGAGAAACATCCATCAGCTGCCTCCTGCACACCCCCTACTGGGGATGTGCCCGCAACCAAGGTACATGCCCTTGACCGGAATCGAACCTGGGACCCTTCAGTCTGCAGGCCGACGCTCTATCCACTGAGCCAAATCGGTTAGGGCGTGATTAGTGTCTTTTGACCATTTACCTATTGGGATTTTACAGTAGGGAAAAAAAATCATTTATATGAGCTCTTTAGATCATAAAAAAATGGCTTTTAAAATATGTAATGTAGCCCTGGCTGGGTAGTACAGTGGGTTAGAGCATCGTCCTGATACCACAAGGTTGCGAGTTCCATCCCAGGTCAGGCCACAAACAAGAATCAACCAATGAGTGCATCAATGAGTGGAATGACAAATCGATGTTTCTCTCTCAGATGAATTAAAAAAAAAAAAAGCAAAAAGCTGATCAGGAAAGTTTCTGTCCAGAGAACATTTGAGCAGAAACCCAAGGAGGTTGTCTGCATTTTCTACTTCTGATTTTCTCACATAGAGGAAATTTCCGGGTGTGTGTGTTTGTTTTTTTAACCCCAGAAAACTATTTCACTCGTTTTCAAATTTGTCAGCAATTTCACATAATATCCTTTTATATTTTTAGCTTAGTTCTCTTGTGATTGCCACCACGGACTTCGCCTTAAGTTGGGTTCATTTCTGTTTTATTTCTTTCTTTATTATATTGTACTAGAGGCCCGGTGCATGAAATTCGTGCAAGGGGCTCGGCCCTCTCAGCCCTGGCTTCGTCCGGAAGGTCAATCCAGATGTTCTGCTGTTCAGTCTAATTAGCATATTAGCTCTTTATTATATAGGATGACTTAGTCTCTGTTTTAAATAAAGGAACCAGTTCAAGGACCTTTGACTGTTTTTCTCATTTCTAATTTATTCTTTTCTGTTTTTTTTTTTAACTCATTCCTTCCTTCTTCATCTTTATTTGGGGTGTTGTTTTTAATATCTCTAAATGATTTTATGAATATTTTAACTTTTTATGGGTTGAATAATAACACCATTATAAAAGCTACAAAACTTTTTGGGTAAAGTTTTCCATGTGTCCTGCTGGTTTTCATAAGTACAATTCTTTGTGTTATTTTCTTTTTAAAAAATATTTATATTTTTATTCATTTCAGAGGGGAAGGGTAGAGGGAGAGAGAAATAACAATGATGAGAGAATCATTGATCGGCTGCCTCTTGCACGCCCCCTACTGGGGATCGAGTCCACAACCTGGATATGTGTCCTTGACCGGAATTGAACCAGGGACCCTTCAGTCCGCAGGCCGACACTCTATCCACTGAGCCAAATTGGCTAGGGCTGTGTTATTTTCTTAATTAACACCTGGTTCTTGATTTCCTCCTTTACCCAACAGCTATTTTGGAGAATTTTAAAAATTATTTTTATTGATTGATTTTAGAGAGAGAGGAAGGGGGAAAGAGAGAAACATCAATTTGTTGTTCCACTTATTTATGCATTCATTGTTTCTTTTTTGTTTGTTTGTTTGTTTTTAATCCTCACCCGAGGATATTTTTCCATTGATTTTTAGGGACAGTGGAAGGGAGAAGGAGAGACAGAAAGAAACATCGATGTGAGAGAAACACATCGATTGGTTGCCTCCTGCAAGGGCCCTGATCAGGGCCGGGGCCAGGGAGGAGCCTGCAACCGAAGTATGTGCCCTTGACCGCAATCAAACCTGGGACCCTTTGGTCCACAGGCCGACGCTCTATCCACTGAGCCACACCGGCTAGGGCTGCATCCATTGTTTTGATTCTTGTATGTGCCCTGACCAGGCCGAACCTGCAAACTTGGTGTATTGGGAAGACGTTCTAGCCAACTGAGCCACTCGGCCACGGCCTGTTTTGGAGAATGTTTTTTTCACTTGTCAATCTCGAATACAGTGGTTCTCAACCTTCCTAATGCCGCGACCCTTTAATACAGTTCCTCATGTTGTGGTGAGCCCCCAACCATAACATTATTTTCGTTGCTACTTCATAACTGTAATTTTGCTGCTGTTATGCATCGTAATGTAAATATCTGTGTTTTCCGATGGTCTTAGGCTCTACAGCAGCGGTTCTCAACCTGTGGGTTGCGACTCACAGGTTGAGAACCGCTAGCAGGGTCGCCTAAGACCATCGGAAAACACAGATATTTACATTACGATGCATAACAGTAGCAAAATTACAGTTTCATATGAAGTAGCAACGAAAATAATGTTATGGGTGGGGGTCACCACAACATGAGGAACTGTATAAAAGGGTCGCGGCATTAGGAAGGTTGAGAACCACTGCTCTCCTGTGAATTTCTCATTTCAGCATATCGCAGACAAAGAATGTGGCCCCTCTGACATCTGCAAGCGCAGTGGGGCTTTCTGTTCGGCGGAAAATATGACCCGCTTTTTAAAACGATTTTGCGGATCCTGGAAAGTAGGCTGAGTAACTCACAGCCCAGGCAGCAGTCACAGGAGCTGGGGGACAGGACAAACGTGAACAGGAAGGACGCCTCAAAGAGGAAGTGATTTTGAGAGGGGGACAAAGAACTGGTTTCTGTCAGCACCCCCTCAAGGCCGGGCACCTCCCTAGGCACTGGGCCTGTGTTAGCTCACTCGGCCGTCTGAGAGGCTTCTTCAGAGCAGGAAACAAGGCTCCGAGGGGTTAGGGAGCTTCCCACACCCTGTCCCCTGTGTAAAGCCCTGGCTCCCTTGCTTTGCTGAGCAGGTTCCCACTTTTCTTTCGAGACCCGTTTAAAAAATATATATTTTAAATTGATTTCAGAGAAGAAGGGAGAGGGAGAGAGAGATAGAAACATCAATGATGAGAATCATGGATTGGCTGCCTCCTGCACGCCTCCCACTGGGGATGTGCCCGCAACCCAGGCATGTGCCCTGACCGGGAGTCAACCTGTGACCTCCTGGTTCATAGGTCAACGCTCAACCAATGAGCTACGCCAGTAGAGCTCAAGACCCATTTTATTTTATTTTTTTAAAAATATATTTTATTGATTTTTTTACAGAGAGGAAGAGAGAGGGATAGAGAGTTAGAAACATTGATGAGAGAGAAACGTCGATCAGCTGCCTCCTGCACACTCCCCCACTGGGGATGTGCCCGCAACCAAGGTACATGCCCTTGACCGGAATCGAACCTGGGACCTTTCAGTCCGAAGGCCGATGCTCTATCCACTGAGCCAAATCGGTTTCGGCTTATTTTTATTTTTATTATTTTGATTTTTGTTAATCCTCACCCGAGGATATTTTTCCATTGACTTTTAGGGAGCGTGGAAGAGAGAGAGAGAGGGAAAGACAGGGAGAAATACCGATGTGATTGCCTCCTGCACGCACCCAGACCAGGGCCTGGGCTGGGGAGGAGCCTGCAACGGAGGTACATGTCCTTGATCGGAATCGAACCCGGGACCCTTCGGTCCACGGGCGATGCTCTATTCACTGGGCCAAACCAGCCAGGGCAGCAATGCATTATCTTATTTTATCTCCTCAACAACACAGAGGCCAGTGGTCGGCAAACTCATTAGTCAACAGAGCCAAATATCAACAGTACAACGATTGAAATTTCTTTGGAGAGCCCAATTTTTTTAACTTAAACTTCTTCTAACGCCACTTCTTCAACATAGACTCACCCAGGCCGTGGTATTGTGTGGAAGAGCCACACTCCAGGGGCCAAAGAGCCGCCTGTGGCTCGCGAGCCGCAGTTTGCCGACCACGGCCGTAGGCCAACAAGCATGTCAAACTCGCAGCCGGCCCGCCAACTGCGAGTTTGACATGCTTGCTCTAGGGAGTGAAGCGCTGAGACTGAGTGTGGCCAAGGTCACACGGCTGGTGAGTCGACACCGTCAAGAGCTCCTTAGACTCCAGTCATTGCCACATTCAAACATGAACCCAAGTCGCTCCTGTGGTTAAAGCAGATACACACAGACACACACCTACCTCACTCCTCTGGTCTTGCTCATCATCATGGCTTCAGCAATGGTGTCTTTTTCCCCCAGACAGCGTGCTTAATTAATGCCTTAAAGGGAATTCATGAGAGTGATCCCTAAGGTTACATGCTGATTCATTCATCTGTTTTTACGAACAATACACATTTACTGACCCCCCCCCCCCCCAAACACCCCCTTCCCCACATTGGGCTGGCCCTGGACACAGCAACCTAGGTGCAGGCTGGGAGGACTCCCGTAGGAGACCTTCAGGGCAGCCCTGCCCACAGTCCAGCCCCGGCACCCAGGCCTGCCTCCTCCTCCCCTCCCCTCCCTTCCCAGTTCTCACCCCACAACGCTTTATCTCCCTTCACAAAAAGCCCCATTCTCTTTTTGCACAATACACTTTCACAATAGTCTATTCACCCCAGAGCCCAAATCGTCAGCAACCAGAATTCTGGTTCCTCTTTCCTCTTAGGTCTTCAAGCATCTCCAGGGCAGGAGCAATAACTGCATTCTGCCACAGAACTTCCGGTTTGCTCGGCTGTTTGGGACTGTAAGCACCTTGAAGGCCTGACTTGGATCTTTTTGTTGTTGTTGTTCTCCAGGGTGATAGTTTCTTTTCTTTAAAAATATATTTTATTGATTTTTTCACAGAGAGGAAGGGAGAGGGATAGAGAGCTAGAAACATCGATGAGAGAGAAACATCGATCAGCTGCCTCCTGCACACCCCCCACCGGGGATGTGCCCGCAACCAAGGTACATGCCCTTGACCAGAATCGAACCTGGGACCTTTCAGTCCGCAGGCCGACGCTCTATCCACTGAGCCAAACCGGTCAGGGCTAGTACATGATTTTTAAGCAATAACATATAGTTAGAGAACAGGACCTAGGCTTCTCATTCACTTCACAGTAAAAAAGATCCAGGTCAGCCTTAGCCGGTGTGGCTCAATGGATAGAGCGTCGGCCAGCGGACTGAAGGGCCCCAGGTTTGATTCCAGTCAGGGGGACATGGCCCGGTTGAGGGATCCATCCCCAGTGCGGGGTGTGCAGGAGGCAGCCGACCCATGGCCCTCTCTCATCATTGATGTTTCTATCTCTCTGTCTCCCTTCTTCTCTGAAATCAATAAAAATAGATTTTAAAAGAAAAGAAAAATTTAGGAATCATCCAGGATTTAGGGGGAAACCCAACGAAAAGCAAAAATCTGTGTGTGGTCGACATCTGACATTTGCCAGTTATTCTTCCAGGAGAAATGACAGGGTGCGTCAAATCGCCTGTGACCACGGGTGTATATTTGCATTGCTTTATTCCCAGTAACTTAATCAGCCTTATTTGCATAAATATAAGACTAAAAATATGCCAAAAGAAACCTAGGCCATCGACCATCAACAGGAAACTGCCAGCTTCACCCGTTCAAAACCAATAAATACGTAAGAGCCCTAGCCGGCTTGGCTCAGTGGATAGAGCGTCGGCCTGTGGACTGAAGGGTCCCAGGTTCGATTCCGGCCAAGGGCACATGCCTGGGTTGCAGGCGCAATCCACAGTGTGGGGTGTGCAGGAGGCAGCTGATCAATGATTCTCTCTCATCATTGATGTTTCTATCTCTCTCTCTTCCCTTCCTCTCTGAAATCAATAAAGAAATATATTAATAAATAAATAAATAAATAAATAAATAAATAAATAAATACGTAAGAGCCACAGTGATGACCCCTATGGCTATGGAAGAGCTCATTGGTAAAAAGCCTGGAATACAATTTCGTATTAGTGATCCAGAAAAGCTTAAAAGGCCCGGCCAGCATGGCTCAGTGGTTGAGCATCGACCTATGAACCAGGAGGTCAAGGTTCGATTCCCGGTCAGGGTACATGCCCAGGTGGCAAGCTTGATGCAGCCGATCGAAGATTCTCTCTCATCATTGATGTTTCTCGCTCTCTCTCCCTCTCCCTTCCTCTCTGAAATCAATAAAAACAAAATAAAGCCATGTCTTTGCTTATTTTATTTTTTAAAAAAAAGCTTAAAAGTGTATACCCTTTAGTTCTGCAACTTCAGTTCTAGAAACCTATTTGAAAGAATCAATAATGTGGACAAAGATGTGTGTGAAGGGTGTTTATCAAAGGCACACCAGTGCCTCTATTTTGGAAAAAATTACAAATTAAAAAAAAAAAAAAAAGGAAAAGGAAGGAAAGAAGAAAAAAACCCTAAGTATTCATAATGAGGAAATGGTTAAGGAAGTAGTGGTGTGCATATTTGATGTAATACTATATAGCTATTAAAAAAAACACCATGTTTTTGAAGAATATTTAATGAATTGGGAAATGTTTGTAATACACTGAGGTACAAAATTGCATATGCATCAGAATTACATTTTTTAGTTCTCTTTTAATCCTCACCCGAGGATATGTTTTTATTTATTTTTTAAAAAATGTTTTTATTGATATTTTTAGAGAGAGAGGAAGGGAAAAGGAGAGAGATAAACATCGATTGGTTGCCTCCTGCAAGCATCCTGACTGGGGTTGAACCCGCAACCTGGGTATGTGCCCTGACCGGGAACCGAACTGGCGACCTTTTGGCACACAGGATGCATGCTCAACCCACTGAACCACACCGGCCAGGGCAGGATATATTTTTATTGACTGATTGGGGGAGAGAGAGAGAAAGAGAGAGGTTGTTTGGCTGCTTCCTGCAACCCCCTATGGCAGTGGTCGGCAAACTCATTAGTCCACAGGGCCAAAATATCAACAGTACAACGATTGAAATTTCTTTTGAGAGCCACATTTTTTAAACTTAAACTTTTAACGCCACTTCTTCAACATAGACTCGCCCAGGCCGTGGTATTTTGTGGAAGAGCCACACTCAAGGGGCCAAAGAGCCGCATGTGGCTCGCGAGCCACAGTTTGCCGACCACGGCCCTATGGGGATTGAGCCCATTGTGAGTGGGAATCAAACCTATGGCTTTTTGGTGCATGGGACAATCCTCAACAGGGCCACATGGGTGGTCAGGGCTGTTTCTGCACAAGTATGTATATGTTTGTATATTTACCCCGAAAAATACATATAAAATACTTAGAAGGAAATACACACAAGTTAAAAGTTATTTCTGTTTTTTTGAATTACAGGTGATTTTTATTTTCTTCCTTAGCATATTTGCCAAATTTCTATAGTGAGTATATTATCTTTTTATTTATTTATTTTTAAAATACATTTTATTGATTTTTTACAGAGAGGAAGGGAGAGGGATAGAGAGTTAGAAACATCGATGAGAGAGAAACATCGATCAGCTGCCTCCTGCACACTGCTCACTGGGGTCGTGCCCGCAACCAAGGTACATGCCCCTGACCGGAATCGAACCCGGGACCCTTCAGTCCGCAGGCTGAGGCTCTATCCACTGAGCCAAACCAGCCAGGGCAGTATATTATCTTTTCAATATATTTTTATTATAATGTGGCCTGGCTGGTGTGGGTGGCTGTGGTTGAGCGTCAACATATGGCTGGTGTGGGTGGCTGTGGTTGAGCGTCAACAGGTGGTCGGGGTTCAATTCCTGGTCAGGGCCCACGTCTGGGCTGTGGGCTCGATCCCCAGTGGGGGCCATGCAGGAGGCAGCCCATCAATGATTCTCCCTCATCATTGATGTTTCTACCTCTCTCTCCCTCTCCCTTCCTCTCTGAAATCAATAAAAAGATATATTTTTTAAAAAACGTAATTAATAAAAAAATAAGGATAATGTGACTGTTTCTAGAGGGGGAAAGCTATCTGTGAAATACCTGCTTTCGGCAGCCCCTCTTCGTTCCACCCTGGGGTCCTGCCCTTTCCATTGGCCGATTCCAGTTGGGAGATTTAGTAGGAAACATCGAACACGAAATACTGCAGGAGCCACTGATGCTTCTTAAAACGTCTGTCTGGTCTGTCAATGAGAGAAACAGATCTTAATAATCACCTGCTAATCTCCCAGCAGTTACTCGGGGGAACACATCAATTGAGACGCTGAAGAGCTGTGTCTCATCCCCATTCTCAGCTCTCAAGACTCCCCAGATTTTCAGAGATGGATATGAACATTCTGGAAAGTCTGCAGCATGAATGCATCACCCGGGGACATCCTGAGGATTAATAAACCTTATAATAGCAAACCTTCCTTCCCATTTCAGCTCTGGGGGCGGGGGGGGGGGGGGGGGGGGCGGGGCAAGGGGGACAACGTCGGGGCTTCTGAGATGCCCAGGGAGACCTCCATTTCTTTCTCTCTAGTATGAATCCGGGGGCTCCCTTCCTGGGTTCGAGCTGGCCTGGGGATGTGGCTAAACCTTGGTGGTGCCTGACCGTGACTTTAGGCCTAACGGTTGCACCAGGGTCAAAGTGTATGCAATACACACTCAACACATTACATGTCATATTACCTGCCTTTATCCCTCGGAGTCCCAGGACCTTAGTGGACATTAGCGAAGTTGAAAAGGTGTCATAGAAGGAAGTGGGTCACCTGCCCAGACAGGTTGTCCCAAGGCGGCCATCTGTAAGAGAAAAAGAAAATGGGGTCCTCGCTGGTGTGGCTCAGTGGATAGCGCGTCGGCCTGCGGACTCAAGGGTCCTGGGTTCGATTCCCAGTCAGGGCACATGCCCGGGTTGCAGGCTTGATCCCCAGTAGGGGGCATGCAGGAGGCAGCCGATCAATGATTCTTTCTCATCATTGATGTTTCTCTCTCTCTTTCCCCCTTCCTCTCTGAAATCAATTAAAAAAAAAAAAAAGATAATGAGGAGGGAGAGAGGACCATCACTCTAGGAAAGAGAAAACAGATGCTGAAGGAACTCCCACCTGGAAGCTGGCCGTGAATTCTGGCTTGATGACACCATAGGTGTGACCTTGGGAAGTTTTTTTTAGTTTTCTGTGCCTTAGTCTCCTCATCTGTAAAATGATGATTAGAATATGACATCTACCCAGCACAAAGGTGACTGTATGTTTACCACAGTGGGTCCATAAAAATGAAAAACTGGAAACACCCCACAAGTACAACAATTTATTTAGATAAGTTACGACATGTGCGTGCCATGGAATAATATCACCTGTTAAGAATGATAATGTGGCCCTGGCCGGTTTGGCTCAGTGGATAGAGCGTCGGCCTGCAGACTGAAGGGTCCCCAAGTTTGATTCTGGCCAAGGGCACATGCCCAGGTTGCGGGCTCGATCCCCAGTGGGGGGCGCGCAGGAGGCAGCCGATCGATGATTCTCTCTCATCATTGATGTTTCTATCTCCCTCTCTCTCCCTCTCCCTTCCTCTCTGAAATCAATAAAAGAAATATATATATATATATATATATATATATATATATATATATATTAAAAAGAATGATAATGTGGATGTTTACAGAGAGGGAAAGATATCGGTGACTTATCACTGGGTGAAAGTGGTTGCAATTCAATATGTGTAGGGTTATGTCATTTTTGTTAATTTTGTAAAAATAACATATTTACATGTATAGTCACACATTTGTTGAACAATTTAACATTTTTCTAATATCTATTTTATTGATTTCAGAGAGGAAGGGAGAGGGAGAGAGAGGTAGAAACATCAATGATGAGAGAGAATCATGGATCGGCTGCCTCCTGCACGCCCCACAGTCGGGATCCGAGCTCACAACCCGGGCATGTGCCCTGACCGGGAATCGAACCGTGACCTCCTGGGCCATGGGTCGACGCTCAACCACTGAGCCACGTCGGCCGGGCAACAATATTTACTTTGTATAGTTTTATTATTATGTGCCTTTCCGCGTAAATACGTGGACATAAAATGTCCAAGGATGTATATACCAGACCACAATGGCTCCACGGGGGTTTCCTTTTCAGTTTTGCTTAGCTGATTTTCAAACTATTTCACCATGAACTTGTGTCCTGAAGAAATAATAGAAGCGTAAGATGTGTACAGTGCAGAAACTGGAACACTGGTGCGCCTGGATCCCGGGGGGGGGGGGCATTCGGCTGGTGCCAAGTTCATCTGCATGTGGCTTAGAGAATGAGGGACCCAAGCAAAGAACTAAGATTTTTAAAGCAGACGGCAAAGGAGTCTATAATCCCTCCTGCCCCGCCCTCCTCCACAGTGTGAACGTCTCTGTCTACTTCTCTCTCCACTGAGCAAACTCAGCCGGGTACCTGCTCCGAGGGCCCCCTCTCTTCGGCAGGCTACCCTCCCCTGATGAGGCCTGGCCTGGGTAGCCAGTCTCCGCATGCCAATCATGCTCCTGAGAGAACGCCTTGGCCACCTTGATGAGACACAGGTGTCCCCAATCCAGGCCACCTGTTGGGACACGGGGCATCTTTCAATGAATGTTCCCCCACAGCTAGCTCGTCGAGTTTCTGGCGTGGTGAGTCATTTGGAACAGAATCTCATTTAAGGGCGCCTCCCTGATTTAGAAAACGAATGAACAGCCTTAGCCGGTTTGGCTCCGTGGATAGACCGTCGGCCTGGGGACCCAAAGGGTCCTGAGTTCGATTCTGGTCAAGGGCTCGTACCTCGGTTGTAGGTTCCTCCCGGGCCTGGGCCTGGGCAGGAGGCAAACCATCGATGTGTTGCTCTCACATCGATGTTTCTCTCTTGTCTCTTCCACTCTCCCTAAAAATCAATGGGAAGCCGAAACCGGTTTGGCTCAGTGGATAGAGCGTCGGCCTGCGTACTGGAAGGTCCCGGGTTCGATTCCGGTCAAGGGCATGTACCTTGGTTGCGGGCACATCCCCAGTGGGGGGTGTGCAGGAGGCAGCTGGTCGATGTTTCTCTCTCATCGACGTTTCTAGCTCTCTATCCCTCTCCCTTCCTCCCTGTAAAAATCAATAAAATATATTTTAAAAAAAAATCAATGGGAAAATGGGAAGAACATTCATTGAAAGACGCCCCCATGTCCCAACAGGTGTCCTGGGATTGGGGACACCTGCGTCTCATCAAGGTGGCCAGGGCGTTCTCTCAGGAGCATGACCGGCATGAGGATTCAGGTGAGGATTAACAAAACAAATAAGCAATCAAACAAAACTGCAAACAGACACACTCACAAGTAGAAGCTACCGTGTACCGTGCTCTGCCCGGGCTCAGGTAGGCCTCGTTTTAACCCCGGGAGACAGGTGTTTTCACCCCCATTTTACAGATGGGAAGACAGAGAAGTCAACGTGCCCAGAGATTTGCAGCAAGTCAGCCGGGGCCCTTAAACAGAAGATGCCATCTCTGCGCAGCCCCCAGATCTTCCTACCCCCAATTTATAAGTGGGGAAACTGAGTCTAAGTTCTTTCCCCGAGGCTGTTACTCACCCACGTTCATGAAGTCAGCAAGTGGGAGAGGCTAAAATCCGACAAATCTCCCTGATACCCGCCGCCCTCCTCCCCTTCGCCCCGTCACACTCCATGCTCTCGCCTCCCCCACGTGTGCCCTGACACTGCACTCGTTCCCCACGCCCCCGCGTGCACTCCCCCGGGCGGCACATACTTGTGGCAGTTCCAAGAATCTGTAAGAATGTGCTCTCTTGCCCTGGGGGCTTTGGACAGGCTGTGCCTTCCTTCCCGTGCATTTGCCTGGCACAGGCCTATGCATCTAGATGCCGCCTCTTCCGGGAAGCCCTCCCTGACCACCTTCGTCGAGAGTCCCCTCTCCGGGGTGCTTCCTCGTTCTTTGCATGCAGCACCTGGCACTGTGGTTGCTGCTGTCTTCCTGCTCATTTCCCTGCGGGTCTGCAAGGCCTACATGAGGAGGACCGTAGCACCCAGCTCCATAGCAGGCACCCAGTAGGTACTCAGTAAGCATTTGTTAAATGAATGCCTGACACCATCCGAGCTGTGCTTTGCTTTGTTTGAAGGATACGACTTGGGTGCCCCAATCTGGAGGAAAGAAAATGACAGAAATGTGTCATCCTATTCAGGGGGCATAGTGGCCGAAGGCTCTGGGGTCTTCGGGGGGCTCCGTGTGCTGGTATTAAGACGATGGTGTCCTCCTTGCCCAAGCCAAGTCTCCTGCTACTGTTTTCTCACTCCCAGTCAGAAACAAATCATGTTCTGAGTGACTGCAGTCATTGCTCACATCACCAGGAGCTGGTTCAGGGTGGGGTGAGGGGCATTGGCCTTGGGGACTCCAGTCTCTGAAGGCCCAGGCCTCCTGGCTGTGGGGGGGGGGGGGGCGGGGGAGGGGTGCCGAGTAGCAGGTCGGTCTGGGGAGGCTGCAGTCACTTGGGGGAAAGACAATGGGGCTCAACATCTGCTCCCGGCTGGGAGAAGGGACCCTCCACTGAAAAGCCGGGGAAAGCAGGGAAGTGTGGGAGGATGAGAAGGGGTGGAGCCAAGGAGATGCAGCCGGGAGGAAGGAAGAGAAGGGGAAGGAAGAGAGAGGAGGCAGGCGCCGGCTTTCCTTCTCCTCCCTGACCTGGTCTGGAGCGCCAAGCCTCCTCAGGCATTGTTTCCTGCGGAAACTCCGGGGAGGGGGGGGGCGCCCCACGGAGACCTCACGTTTCCCCCGCAGCCCCTGGCAGCAGCCCCGGCCCCCAGTCCCAGGCATCCAGCAGGTGCTCAATACTTACTTGGGGGGAAACTGAGAACCGTGGCCAACTTTACTCTGGGAACTTTTCCCCTGTCCTCTCCCCACTTCGCCAGGGAAGCCGAGGGCAGAGCAGGTCTTGGGAGCACGCCCGGGCGCCCCATGAATAATTGACCCTCCGTGGCGGCTCGGCCCCGGGGACAGCGTCGGAGTGGAGACGCGGCTCCGAGTGGCCGGCTGCCAGGAGGAGGTTGGAGGCCCAGGGTCCGGCCTGCCCCGGAGCTGGCGGGGAAGCCAGGCCGTGCCAAGCCCCCCGCGGGGAGGCGCCAGGGCCTGACCCTGCGCGGCCAATGGCCACGCCTCGACGCCCCCAGCAGTGTCAGCGGGGCCCTGGGATTGGAGGGCCCACGGGGGGGGGGCCGACCCCCGCTCCTCCAGCCCCTGCCCCGCGCGCGCGGGCCGGGCGCGCGCGCGCGCGCTCGCAGCCCGCGCGCCGCGCCCTCGAGCCTGGCTGTCCAGGGCGCCGCAAACAGCTGTTTGCAGGCTCCCGGGCAGTTCCGAGCGGCGCAGGGACGCCAGTTTTAAAAACACAGGAGTCAAGAACACACCCAGCTTCCACCTCGGGCCGGGGAGGGGCGGCTGGGCGGCACCCCGAGCCGCGCCTCCCACCCCACCCCACTGGTTCCCCTTCTCCAGGGCGCCTCAGGCTCCCCAGGGGCCGGGGGGCGCGCAGTCCCCCGGGGCCCCCTTTGTGCCGGGCCGGGCCCCCCATTTCCCTGGGAGGCGCTGCCGCTGCCCCTTCTCCCCCGCTTCACTTCATCTTTGTTCCCCTTTTCTGAGAGCAGGAGAGAGAGAGAGAGAGAGAGAGAGAGAGAGAGAGAAAGGAGGAAAAAAAAAAAAGGCGTGACTTGATTTTCAAACGAAACTCCCACAGCCAACAAAACCCTTTTAGAGAAATAAGAAAGGAGGAAGAAGGAAGAAAAGAGGGAAGAAAGAAAAAAACCGGGCGGGGAGGCGCGGGGGGTGGGGGTGGGGGGGGGGGGGTAGAAGCGAACACCCGGCAGGCTTTCCATTTGAGTGGGAGAGTTGAAGCGAAAGGCAGAGAAAGAGGGGAAGAAGAAAAAAAAAAAATCCTGTCTGCGGTGGAAAGAGAAAAGAAAACTTGGGCTGACAGGAGGGGGTGGGGGGTGGAAGGAAGTGAGAAAACAAAAGAGAGATAAAAGGGCTGCTTTTTGCCTCTCTTCCTCTGCGAGCTGGCTTAGGAGGAGCTGTTTTCCATCCCTTCAACGTCAGCCCTGCCTCACTCCCTTCTTCCTGGGAGGGAGAGAGAGAGAGAGAGAGAGAGAGAGAGAGAGAGCGAGAGGAGAGAGGGAGAGAGAGAGGAGGAGAGAGAGAGAGAGGGAGCAAGAGGCAGAGGGAGAGAGAGAAAGAGAGGAGCGGAGGGCGGGCGCGGAGCAGGCGGCGGGCGCGCGTGGAGGCGGCGGGCGCGCAGCAGCAGCCGGCGGTGGGCACCCGAGCCCCCGGCCCGCGAGGGCCCCAGCGCAGCAGCCGCGCCCGGACCCGGGTGAGTGTCCGCGCGGCCCCGGCCCCGCAGCCCCGGGGCGGGCGGGCGGGCGGGCGGACGGGCGGGCAGGCGGGCGGCGGCGGGGGGCGCGGGGGTGGGTCGCTGCGGCCGCGGCCGGCCCGCCCCCCGCCTCTCCCCGGGGACGGTCGCGCGCAGGCCCGCGCCGCGCTGCAAACATGTCGCCTTTCCCTTTCACTTCCACATTCCCGCATGCCGGCGAGCTGGAGGGAGAGAGAGGGAGAGCGGGGAGAGACGGAGAGATGGCGTCTGGGGGTGGGGGGGCGCGGGCGCGGGGGTGAGAGGGGGAAGGGAGGGAGGAGGAGAGCGCGCGAATGAGAGACTGAGAGGAAGAGAGGGAGAGGGAGAGAGGGGAAGAGAGAGAGAGAGAGAGAGAGGAGAGAGAGAGAGAAGCAGAAATGAAAGGAAAGCAACGCGGTGGCGCGGGAGGCCCGGGCGGTGGCGGCAGCGGCGGCGGCTCGGGGGCCCGCACGTGGGTGCCCCGGCGCCGGTGCGCTCCCCCCGCCGCCCGCCCGCCCGGGACTCAAAGTTTCGCCCCCTCGCCGCGCCGCCCCGCCCCTCGGCTGCCCGCAAACTTTATTCTCCGAGCGGGTGGGGCCGCCGTGCGTCCCCGCCACTCGGGGTGGGGGAGGGCGGAGCGCGCCTCTGGGGGGGGTGGGCTGCCCCCGAGGGCCGCGCCGTGCGCCACGGGACCCCCCCCCCCCCCCGGGCCGGGTCGGCGTCGGGGCGCCCGGCCGGGACCTGTTGAAGGCGCTCGCCGGCTGGCCAGGTCCCCATGGCCTGTCCTGAGTCTCCCCGAGTCCCCGGTCCCCCTTCCTCGTCATCTGCTCTCCACGTCTCCTCGCGGTCATTTTCCTAATTGGACGGCGCTGGTGGGTGTGATCGGCGGCGTCAGATCGGGGGGCCTCGAGGCTGCGGGTGGGCGCGGGGGCCCGGGGACCGTTAGGGCAGCCTGTCCTCTCCACCCCGGGCTCGGAGATCCCATAGAGCCGGCCCCCCCCTGCCACCGCACCCCCAAACCGCGGACTTGCTAACTCGTGCGTATCGGGTTTGTGTGTTTTTTTTTCCCCCCAACTTGCCTTTTAAGATGACTTTTATGGTCGCTGCCACTGCATGCCTCCAGTCTGAGCAGTAGTTTGGGGAGATTTAAGAGGCCAGGGAGGTGCTTGCGTGGGTTTTAACTAACCCCAAACGGTCATTAATGTCTCTCCAAGCTCCGCGATGGCGCGGGGAAGGCGCAGCCGTAGCCTCAGTGCGTTTTCACGGGGGGGACACTCCGGGGTGCTGGTCCTTCCAGGGAGTGAGGGGCCACCCTCCTGGGCCTCCCTGGAGTTGGGGGCTGAGTGCCCTCACTGCTAAGGGTGCCCTGGGCGCCTTGATTTCTGTGCCAAAATGGGAACTCCCAGCCGGCGTCCCATCTGCAGGGGACATGACCAGTTCCAGGGGGCGCCTGGGAAATGTACAAAATTTCCCCACAGGTGTTCGGAGAAGGACTTTGCAACCCTCGAGGGTCACCCAGCCACCTTTGAAGCTGCTCTTTTCAACCCTGCCTTTGAGTCCATGTAAGTAAAATCCGTCCGAGTTCATGTCTTGCCAAGAAGAAGGCCTTCAAAGGACCTGCTGGGCCAGGTGGGGAGGGCCGGAGAAACCACCCCCGACTGCCATTAGACGGTATAAAAAAAACACACGGATCCTTGGTGTCTGGGATCAAAGCCGCGGGCCTGTCTGGTTTTGATTTGGGAGACGCACGCCGCGTGGCGTGGCTGTCCTTTTCTCATTTGTTTTCAAGTGAAGGTTGTTTTCTGGTGGTTTCGTCACGTGTCACCCTGTGCCAGGCACCTGCCCGTCTTGGAACAGGACCTCTTCATTGGTCACCTGGAGTTCCAGCTGGATTCGTCCTCCGGGAACCTGCAGGGCCTGGCTGTCCTGCCTGTGGGCAATGGCGTGGAGCGGCGTTCCCTTGGGGAGGGGGCTTTGGGCCACATTTTCTTCCCGCCAGGCTCCCCCGAGTGCGGGTGGAGGGATGCAGTGAGTTGAAGCAAAAGGCAGAGTCTGGTTCTTTTTCCTGGGCGAGTCTCTGTCCTGTGGTACGTGGCCAGCAGGTCACTTGGTTCCGTACTTGGGTCACGTCGCACAACCGGTGAGATTTATTTTTAGGCTCTCTTTCTGGAGATGAGGAGACAGGAAAGATCTGGAATGGTCCCTGACCGGTGTGGCTCAGTGGATAGAGCATCGGCCTGCGGACTGAAGGGTCCCAGGTTCGATTCCGGTCAAGGGCATGTACCTTGGTTGTGGGCACATCCCCAGTAGGGGGTGTGCAAGAGGCAGCTGATCGATGTTTCTAACTCTCTATTCCTCTCCCTTCCTCTCTAAAAAAATCAATAACATATATATATATATTTTAAAAAAGATCTGGAATGGTTTTCAAGTTGGAGGAAGGGAGACGAATGGGGACCCCCCCCCCCCCCTGAGATTTTGTGCAACGATTTCTATTCTAGCTTTGCTTCATGGCCCAGAGATATTTCTACAGGAGTTGCTCCTGAAAAGTTTGAGTTTGACGTCAGGGGGGAGGAGGACAGAAGTACAGTGGGAGTCCGGTGCAATCTGGGAGGATGCCCCGTCTGGCGTGCTGACCCACCTCCCAACCCCAGGGCAGGGGCTCATTTTGTGGAATGAAAGGTTCCGGGAATCCGCTGGATCTCATGCGATTGGTGGTGGATCCCAGCACCTTGGACCTCAAAACCCAAGAGGACCTGAGAGGTTGTCTGAAAGGAACCCAGGCGTGCCCTAGCCCCGTGGTCGGCAAACTGCGGCTCGCGAGCCACATGCGGCTCTTTGGCCCCTTGAGTGCGGCTCTTCCACAAAATACCACGGCCTGGGCGAGTCTATGTTGAAGAAGTGGCGTTAGAAGAAGTTTACGTTTAAAAAATGTGGCTCTCCAAAGAAATGTCAATCGTTGTCCTGTTGATGTTTGGCTCTGTGGACGAATGAGTTTGCTGACCACTGCCCTAGCCGGTTTGGCCCAGTGGATAGAGCGCTGTCCTGCGGACCAAAGGGTCCCGGATTCAATTCCTTCCGGTCAAGGGCATGTACCTTGGTTGCAGGCTCCTCCCCGGCCCAGGCCCGGGTCAGGGCGTGTGCAAGAGGCAACCAATCGATGTGTTTCTCTCACATCGATGTTTCTCTCTGTCTTTCCCTCTCTCTTCCACTCTCTCTAAGAGATCCGTGGAAAAATATCCTCGGGTGAGGATTCACTAAAGCAAATAAATAAAAATTAAAGCAGTCAAAGAAGCCCAGGCCTGAGACAGGCTCCGGGCCTGGGACCCCACAGTAAGGGGCAGGGGCAGCCCTTGACCCTGAGCTTTTCAGAGTTCATGTCCCATGCGTGCTCTTTCCACAAGGCTGCCGCCCCTATTCCTGCTGGGGCGCGTTCCGAAGATCATGGCTCTGGGAACATGAGACCACGGGCGTATGCTGTGCGCAGGAGACGGGTAAAGGAGCCCCATTTTCCCGCTGTGTCACGCATACTGTCCTAGAGGGTTTGACCGGCCCGTGTGACTGCTAGGGGAACGGGGTGGGGGGGTAGGGGGGTTTCTGGCTGTTTTCACATGGACTTCTTCAAAGTCTACCAGGTCAGCGGGCTGTTCCCAAGCCACGCTTAGCACTTTATTTTTAAAAGTATATATATTTTTTATTGATTTCAGAGAGGAAGGGAGAGGGAGAGATAGAAACATCAGTGATGAGAGAGAATCATGGCTTAGCTGCCTCCTGCACGCCCCCTTACTGGGGATCGAACCCACAACCCGGGCATGTGCCCTTGACCGGAATCGAACCCGGGACCCTTCAGTCCGCAGGCCGACGCTCTGTCCACTGAGCCAAACCGGCCAGGGCCACACTTAGCACTTTTCGATCCGTAATGCTTTCTTCATGGTTTGGTACTTGCGATTTATTTAGGTTTGGTCTGGGGGAGGAGATGGGGATGTAAGGGGCAGACACCCCAACTCTTTTTGGTGGATTAGATCTCCTTGTTCAGCATCATTTCATGAGGGTCGAGGTCCTTTTTTGGTTCCCTGCGAAGCCCCTGTGCCTAAAACGGGGTCTGGCACGCAGAGAGCCCTCGATACATGCTTGTTGAAATCAATGTATTGGACATGAGGCCAAAGATTTTCCTCGCAGGAGGAGTCAGAGAATGATACAAGGAGGCGGGGTCCGGCGGTGATGGATGGGAGCTGCAGAGTTTTGCAGTGAGGTGACACATTGCTTCATACTGGCTCCGGGCAGGTAATGCTGCGGGAGGAAGCGAGAACCTTGAATGGGGTGGGGCCGCTGGGTGGAGACTTGCGCGCAAAAACAATAGCGAGGCCTCCGATTGGACTGGATGTGGGAGAATAATCATAATTAGATATCTCGGGCCAGGCTTGGCTAAGTGCTTTACGAATATCATCTGCCTTAGTCTTCGCAGGTGCTAGCGACGCCAGTGTCATCCCCACCGGGCGGGTCGGGGAAACCGGGGCACACAGCTGGCCTCTGAACCCAGGCAGACCGGCTTCAAACTGTGCCTCCCTGGCATGGCAGGGAGGTCAGACAGCTGTGCCCACAGCAAGGCGCTGGCCCTCAGAGCATTCTGGTTCCTCGAAAGGATGGCAGTAGAGCCCTAGCCGGTGTGGCTCAGTGGGTAGAGCGTCGGCCTGCAGACTGAAGTTGTCCCGGATTCGGTTCCGGTCAAGGGCACATGCCCGGGGTTCCAGGCTCAACAGCTGATCAGTGATTCTCTCTCATCGATGATGTTTCTGTTTCTCCCTCTTCCTTCCACTCTGAAATCAATATTAATATATATATATATAAAAAAGGATGATAGTAGAAGAAAAAGGAAATTCGTCAGGCTGGGCCCTCACAGTGCCTGAAGACCATGTATTTACCCAGTGGAGGCTACGGGGGGGATGGGGTTTTGGGGGGCTTAACTATTCCCCAGGCTGAGTGGTTAGTACCAGGTTGGGACTATTTTCCACTTGATAAAGATCTGGGAGACTTTTTTTTTGGCGGGGAGAGAGGGGAGGTTAGGTAGGGTATGCTTTTCAACTTAAATTATGGTTGTCATGTATTTGAAACTAGTCGGAATTTTACTTTTTGTAATGTATGTTTATTGATTTCAGAGAGGAAGGGAGAGGGAGAGAGAGAGATAGAAAAATATCCATGGTGAGAGAGGATCATGGAGCGGCTGCCTCCTGCACGCCCCACACTGGGGATCGAGCCCGCAACCCGGGCAGGTGCCCTTGACGGGAATCGAACCCGGGACCCTTCAGTCTGTAGGCTGATGCTCTGTCCGCTGAGCTAAACCAGCTAGGGCGGTATGTACATTTCAACTTAAATGATGGTTGTCATGTATTTGAAACGGGGGGGAATTTTAAAGCTAGATGTGTCGCTCTTGTCCCTGAGGCCAACAGAAGGCGTTTCCCACGCGTGGGAGCCATACCCTCCTCTCCAGGGGCGCCGGACCAGGCTCTTCCAGACCCCAGCAGCTCCCCTTTGACTGACAGCGTGAGATTTCCCAGCTGCTGAGCTGGTCCCGTCCGCGTGCAGCTTGCAGTCTCCCCGGGAGACAGACATTAAACTAATAATTACCCAAATACTCTTTAATTACAGTGGTTACAAATGCTTCAAAGGAAGAAGTACAGAGGGCACGGGGGCTGACAGGCCGGGAGGCCGGGGAAGGGAGGCGGTCGTGAAGACAGAGCCTTTACACAGCCCCGTGCAGGGTGGGCGGGGAGGCCTTCGCCAGGGTGGGCCAGTCCATCGACCTTGACCTAAACCCTTGCTACTCTTTGTGGTCCGTGCACCAGTTAGCATCCCCATTTTCTGGGCGCTCGTTGGAAATGCAGAATCTGCCCTGACCGGTTTGGCTCAGTGGATAGAGCGTCGGCCTGCGGACTCAAAGGTCCCAGGTTCGATTCCGGTCAAGGGCATGTAACTTGGTTGCGGGCACATCCCCAGTAGGAGATGTGCAGGAGGCAGCTGATCGATGTTTCTCTCTCATCGATGTTTCTAACTCTCTATTCCTCCCTCTCCCTTCCTCTCTGTGAAGAATCAATAAAATATATTTTTTTAAAAAAAGCAGAATCTCAGGCTGCTCAGCAGACTTGCTGAGTCTGCTTTTTTTCCCTTTTTTTTTTAAATCCTCACCCGAAGCTATTTTCCCGTTGATTTCTAGAGAGACTGGAAGAGGAAGGGGAAGACAGAGAGAAACATGGATGTGAGAGAAACACATCGACTGGTTGCCTCCTGCACACGCGCCCCAACCAGGGCCCGGGCCGGGGAGGAGCCTGCAACCAAGGCACGTGCCCTTGACCGGAATCGAACCCGGGACCCTTCGGTCCGCAGGCGGACGACGCTCTATCCACTGAGCCACACCGGCTGGGGCTGAGCCTGCATTGGAACAGGATTCCAGGGCAGGATAAAGCCTGAGAAATGCTGATGGAATCGAAGTACTGAGTTGAGGTTCTGGTCTTTGCCGCGACGGAGTTGGGTGACCCCGAGCCGGTCGCTTGTCCGGGTAACGAGGTGATCAGAGCAGCTCCCAAGTTCCCCCCGGGCTCCTCCGGTGCCGCCTCCAAGGGGATTGAGGTCCCGGGTTTGCACAGCACCCACCTCTGAGCTGCCTTTGGTGGGGTCCGGGCAGTCTTGTCCACGCTCTGGTCTGACCTCAGGAAGCCATGAAGAGGCTGGAGCAGTGGCTCCCCACGTGGGGCACACGCCCACAGGGGGGCAATGTGATGTTTAAGGGGGTCAATTCGAGAATGAGTTATTAACAGTGAATTTTTTGCATGTCTCCTGGTTCTAGGGGCCTCCTAGACAGTCTATAAATACATATTGTGCCATATTTATGTATTTCAGTTCTCTATTCTATGTTTTGAAACTTTATGTGCTTTTTTTTAAAAAAATATTTTTTGCCGAAACCGGTTTGGCTCAGTGGATAGAGCGTCGGTCTGCGGACTGAAGGGTCCCAGGTTCGATTCCGGTCAAGGGCATGTACATTGGTTGCGGTCACATCCCCGGTGGGGGGTGTGCAGGAGGCAGCTGGTCGATGTTTCTCTCTCATCGATGTTTCTAGCTCTCTGTCCCTCTCCCTTCCTCTCTGTAAAAAATCAATAAAATATATTTTTAAAAAAATATTTTTTTTTATTGAGTTCAGACAGGAATGCAGAGGGAGAGAGAGATAGAAACATCAGTGATGAGAGAGAATCATTGGTTGGCTGCCTCCTGCACGCCCCCTACTGGGGATCGAGCCCTCAACCTGGGCATGTGCCCTTGACCAGAATCGAACCCAGGACCCTTCAGTCCACAGGCCGACGCTCTATCCACTGAGCCAAACCAGCCAGGGCTATGTGCTATCTTTTCACATCACTTCATATTAGTATTATTTTTTTTAACCATTTCTTAGTGATTTCTTCCTCAGTCCTTCCACTGTCCTTCCGTTCTTTTATCTTTCTCTCTCATGGATGCCATGTTCTTGGGAAGCTTGTTTAGATCAAGTTCATGGCCTTTGAGGCTTCCTCCACGTGAATAGGAGCTCACTTTTTGAATAATAAGAATGATATGTCACGGGGGGGGGGGCATCAGGATGTTAGAGGTGCTTGAGTGGGGCGTGGCCACAAAGAGGTTGGGAACCACTGGGTTAGACCCGTGGCCGGCAAACTGCGGCTCGACAGCCACATGCGGCTCTGTGGCCCCTTGAGTGTGGCTCTTCCACAAAATATCACGGCCTGGGCAAGTCTATGTTGAAGAAGTGGCGTTAGAAGAAGTTTCAGTTTAAAAAATGTGGCTCTCCAAAGAAATGTCAATTGTTGTGCTGTTGATAGTTGGCTCTGTGGACTAGTGAGTTTGCCGACCACTGGCCTAGACCATCAGAGCTTTGAAGAAGGAACAGAATAATTCACAAAAAGCGTGTGGGGCTTTTTTGCACACGGGGAGGTTGTCTTAAGGCGACTCGGGAGGATTGGGTCTGAAGGGAGAGAAAAACTGGCCGGGGTCACAAGGGCCTTGAGGAAGAAAAGTATAACGTTTCTGCCTAAAGGGGAACCCCAAAACGGGGGCGGGAGGAACCTGCTTAGCAGTGGTGCATGGGAACACGATACTTTACGAGTTGCCACGGATCCTAACTGCTTTGGCTCAGTGGATAGAGCGTTGCCCTGCGGACTGAAGGGTCCTGGGTTCGATTCCCGTCAAGGGCACCTGCCCAAGTTTTGGGCTCGGTCCCCAGTGAGGGGCGAGCAGGAGGCAGCCGCTCCATGATTCTCGCTCATCATTGATGTTTCTATCTCTCTCTATCTCTCTCTCTCTCTTTCTTCCTTCCTCTCTGAGATCAATAAAAATATATTTTATTTTATTTGTTAATATATTTTATTGCCGAAACCGGTTTGGCTCAGTGGATAGAGCGTCGGCCTGCGGACTGAAGGGTCCCGGGTTCGATTCCCATCCACGGCACCTGCTCCGAGTTGCGGGCTCGGTCCCCAGTGAGGGGCGTGCAGGAGGCAGCCGATCCATGATTCTCTCTCATCATTGATGTTTCTATCTCTCCCTCCCTCTTCCTTCCTCTCTGAAATCAATAAGAATATATATATATATTTTTTAAAAAGATAATAAATCTCATTTTTAAAAAATGGTAAAATCACACTGTTTTTTATTACTAATGAATGTGTATAGCTCCAGACCTGACCCTTCCCCCAGCCCGGGCCTTCCCCCAAGTACAGAGGTCTTTTGTCTTTCTTTTATTCATTTGTGTGCTATTTGAATCTTTATCCGTAGGCATTATCTGTCAAATCTATGTATTTGTAAATGGAGCGAGAGGACGATGAGAAGTGGGGTGACCTCTGGAAGGGGGTGGGCCCCGTCTCCCGTCACCGTCGCCATACAGGAGTTTCTGATATTAAATATATATATATATGTGCTCTATTGTGTGTGTATTTTGGGAGTACGCAGGGAGCTGTAGGAACGGTGAGGGTTTTCAGTGCAGTCGGAAGCTGAGAAGAAAGGATCACATTGTAGACCCACGGCCTTCCCGTCTCCACTCCCCGGCTCCCCCCAACCCCAACCCCCAAATCCTGGGTAGGTGATAAAGTAGGGGATCAAAACCAGGTAGGAATGATCACCTCGGAAAGCAGGCGTGTCCACCTTCGGGATGTACACGGGGAAATGGGAGCTTCGTTAATGGCTCTTGGTTACCTGTGGTTGGTCTTGTGGGCCGCGCCTGAATGCCCCCCCCGCCCCCCCCCGCCCCGACCCCATCCCATTCCCAGGGGGAGCAGCAAGGGAGCGGGCTTCTGGGTACATGTGTTTGGTGAAAAGCAATTGCCAGCCCGGCCCGTGTGGTTTGGTGGTTGAGTGTCGACCTATGTACCGGGAGGTCAAGGTTCGATTCCTGGTCGGGGCACACGCCTGGGTTGTGGGCTCCATCCCCCAGTGTGGGGCCTGCAGGAGGCAGCCGATCCATGATTCTCTCTCATCATGGATGTTCCTTCCTCTCCCTCTCCCTTCCTCTCTGACATCAAAAAAAATATATTTAAAAACACACACAAGCCCTGGCCGGCTTGGCTCAGTGGATAGAGCGTCGGCCTATGGACTGAAGGGTCCCAGGTTCGATTCCGGCCAAGGGCACATGCCCGGGTTGCGGGCTCAATCCCCAGTGGGGGGCGTGCAGGAGGCAGCCGATCCATGATTCTCTCTCATCATTGATGTTTCTCTCTCTCTCTCTCTCCCTCTCCCTTCCTCTCTGAAATCAATAAAGAAATATATTAAAAAACAAACAAACAAAAAAATACACACACAAAACAGTCGCCAGATGTTAACGGTGATTCCACGTCCCTCTCCAGCTCGTCTTCACAAGGACCCCCTCCTCGCCGGCCCCTCATTAAGCATCAGGTGCCCTTTGAGGCTGGGGTGCTGGTTGGTGAGCCCCACCCTGTGATGTCCATGTCCCAGGCTGGAACGCCCCGCCCCCACAGCCTTCCCTCACTGCAGACCAGCGACCATGGTGGACTTGCCCTGATCTGGAAGCAGGTCCCCTCCACAATTCTGGACTCTGTCCCCATTGCACAGCCCCGCTTGACGTATCCCTGCCCTCCGCTGCCCCGCCCTGGGAGACCTGTCCCTGCTCCCCCTGGGCCTCGTGCCCACCATCAACCCCAGCCCCCCTTCCCGAGTCCTCCCTAGGACCGAGCACCCCACATCCTCCTATACCCCAGGTCCCCACCACGGGTGCAACACACCTGCCACTTTCTGCTCTGTCCCTGCTTCTCCCCAGTCCTCCCAGGTCACTTCTCTGCACGCTAGGACTTCCCCCTGCCTGTCCCTATGCCCTGTCCTCCCCTCCTCTCCGGAGAGGATCTCACCCCCCACTCCTGACCTGCTCCCCCAGAGGTCCATGGCCGCCTCCTGATCACACCCAGGGGCCTGTTTTGTGGCCTTTTCTCACCTAAATTTTCTTTTTAATCCTCCCCCCAAGGATATTCTTCCCTGGATTTTTAGAGAGCGTGGGAGGGAGAGGGAAAGACAGAGAGAAAACATCGATGTGAGAGAAACACGTCGATTGGCTGCCTCCTGCATGCACCCCCACCAGGGCCCAGACTGGGGAGGAGCCTGCAACCGAGGTACATGCCCTTGACCAGAATCGAACCTGGGACCCTTCAGTATGCAGGCCGATGCTCTATCCACTGAGCCACACCGGCTAGGTCTTACCTGTCTTTTTCGTGGCAGGTGCTGTTGTGGGGAGTCTTGCCCCCAGTGGGTTTTGGGTCCCCCTTAGATCTTTCTGGTCCTGCTTTTTCTACCACCCCCTCCTCTCCTGGCTGCACTTGGGGGGGCCGGGGCCATGGCCCCCCGCAACTCACTCTCTTCCCGTGGCCATGGTTGCAGCCTCCTCGGCCAGGGCTCTTGGCCTATATCCCTGTCCTCACGTCCCCTCAAAGCAGCTTAGAGCTGGGATTACACTTGTTACAGCTTTGGCTACACCTGGGGTTTCTTCCTGCCGTCTTTATTCTATGCTTTCTTCTTTCTGTGCTATTTTTTTTTTTTTTCCTGTACTGCTTCGGAACTTACACACTATTTCTGTTCTCTTCACGCATGCAGAATACATAGGGCTTAAAGTCAGTTGGTGTCTCTATATCTTTTTTTGAGATAACTCGAGAACCTCGGAATGCTTCACGTAGAGTCACTGTGGTCCGTGCTCGCGTTCCGTTGCCATGCAGTGGGTTAGCGACACCGTCTTCCTCTCTTTACCTCTGCAAATCGGGCCTTGTTTTGAAATATTTTTTAAAAAATATATATTTCATTGATTTTTTTTACAGAGAGGAAGGGTGAGGGATAGAGAGTTAGAAACATCGATTAGCTGCCTCCTGCACGCCTCCTACTGGGGATGTGCCCGCAACCAAGGTCCATGCCCTTGACCGGAATCGAACCTGGGACCTTTCAGTCCGCAGGCCGATGCTCTATCCACGTAGCCAAACCGGTTGGGGCTTGAAATACTTTTTATTGATTTTAGAGAAAGAGGAAAGGAGAGGGGGAGAGAGAGAGAGAGAGAAACATCAATGTGAGAAGCATCGATCAGCTGCCTCCTGCAACGCCCCCTAGTGGGGATGGAGCCCACAACCTGGGCATGTGCCCTGACCCAGAATGAAACCCACACCCTTCCGTGCTCAGGAGGATGCCCAACCATTGAGCCACACTGGCCAGGGGGAACTTTAAAAAAAAAACCAAAAACTCCATCCACGGCCCGCTAACCCAGATTGCTTCCTTCCTGCCTCTGTACCCCCAGATACCTTTCTTTGGCCCACTGTTCCCTTGTTGCCAAATGCCTTCTGTCCATCTTCGGGCAAAGTCCTAGTCCTGCCAGGCCCAAACCTTCCCCACCCCATCCCCTTGCAGAATTAGCCTTCCCTTCCACATGCACGGCCACTGTCCCCTCGCCTCTTAGTCTGTAGCTGTGCATGGTCAGACCCCACACTGGACCCCGAGTGACTGAAAAGCTCAAAGCTGTGTCCTTTATTTCTGGAGCCCCAGTGCCTGGGCAGAGTGTAGTTGCCTAATAGATATCTATCGATTGAACAGAATCGATGCCAAAAATCCATACTCTCTTCTTCTCGCACAGTCGTTTTTTAAAAAATCACAAGCGCTAACCTGCCCCACGACTCGGGACAAGTCCGCGTCACCTTCTCGGATCTCCGTGTCCCTCGCTGGGAAAACGACAGGCTGGCTGCTCCTGCGATCCACACTGGCTCTAACACACGGGGATTCGGTGTCATGTGTGTGACTGTCGGTCATGAGAATGTGGATCAACTCTTGAGTCCCAAGTGGAATGAAGGGTGGAGGGGGCCGTGGAGAGAGAGAGAGCATGATTCTGCAGTAACTGGGCATGATTGGGAAGAGAGGAAAGAGGAGGGACTCGAAGGCAAAATTAATATGAAATAAAGATGGCACATAACATTTGTGACCCGGTCCTGGCTGGTGTGGCTCAGTGGATAGAGCGTCGTCCTGTGGACTGGAGGGTCCTGCGTTCGATTTCAGTCAGCGGTGCATGCCCGGGTCACGGGGTCGGTCCCCATTGGGGTCGTGCAGGAGGCAGCCAGTCAGTGGTTCTCTCTCATCGCTGATGTTTCTGTCTCTCCCTCTCCCTTCCTCTCTGGGAAAAAACAAAACAAAAAATGAAACAGTAAAATTTGTGACCTGGGACAACTTGATTGGCTTTCTAAAAAAAAATAATGAACACGTTATCACAAGATAAATTTCAGATGGGTTAAAGATGGCAAATATAAAAAAAAAATGGACTCGAGAAAATTCTAAGTATGACTGACATCCCAGAAGCCATAAAAGAAAAGACAGCCGAAACCGGTTTGGCTCAGTGGATAGAGCGTCGGTCTGTGGACTGGAAGGTCCCAGGTTCGATTCCGGTCAAGGGCATGTACATGGGTTGCGGGCACATCCCCAGTAGGGGGTGTGCAGGAGGCAGCTGATCGATGTTTCTCTCTCATCAATGTTTCTAGCTCTCTATCCTTCCCCCTTCCTCTCTGTAAAAAATCAATAAAATATATTAAAAAGAGAAAAGATGAATATAATTGACCCAACACAAGTAAAAATTCATCATAAACAGAGAGTCTCCTAGCTTTTAAAACTAGGAGTACATTTTTGCAGCCTATAGCAGAGATAGAGCTAATTTCCTTAATACGTAAAGAGTTCCTACAAATCAATAAGAAAAAGACCATCGACTCCATTTTTAAAATGGGTACGAACATGGACAGTTCACAGAAAGGGAAATATAAATGTTTGGTGTTTTTTTTTTTTTTTACCACATAAGAATGTACACAGCCCACTGGTAATGAGAGAAATGCAAGTTAACTCTGCTATGAAGAAGTGACAACAAGAACAGATACTCATGATGGTTGATGAGAGCGTCAATCACAGAGAGGGTTTTGACCATGCTGATTAAAATGAAAAGTACCTGAGTCATTTTGGAAATTCCTCTCACAGATACGTTGCACACATGTGATGTGATGCATTTTTCAAGATAACTCATTGCATCATTGCTTGGAAAAGGAAAGAGGGAACAAATTGAATGGCCATCAGTGGAGAATCGGCAAACAGATTGTCCTGCGACCACCCAGTACGATCCTGTGCAGTTGCAAAACGGAATGTGAGCCCTAGCTGGTGTGGCTCGGTGGACAGAACGTCGGCCTGCAGACTGAAGGGTCCTGGGTTCGATCCCAGTCAAGGGCACATGCCCGCGTTGTGGACTTGATCCCCCGTGGGCGGCGTGCAGAAGGCAGCCAATCAATGATTCTCAGCATTGATGTTTCTCTCTCTCTCCCTCTCCCTTCCTCCCTGAAATCAATAAAAATGTACAGAATGTGAACCTACCTATGTGGTAGGTTCTGAGCTATTTCCTTTAGTGAGGAAAATAAGGGCAGCCCTAACCGGTTTAGCTCGGTGGATAGAGCGTCAGCCTGTGGACTCAAGGGTCCCAGGTTCGATTCCGGTCAGGGGCATGGACCTTGGTTGTGGGCACATCCCCGATAGGGGGTGTGCAGGAGGCAGCTGATCGATGTGTCTCTCTCATCGATGTTTCTAACTCTCTATGCCTCTCCCTTCCTCTCTGTAAAAAATCAATAAAATATATTTTTTTTTTTTAAAAAAAGAAAAGACAATAAGGGCAGTAAGTTCGCCTGGCTGTCCATCCAGTAGCTGTGCCAATTCACCTAGTAACGGGTTTCCCCACGGCGGGGTGACTATTTCCCGAATCTCTTCCTACGTTTTGAATTTTGTACTTTATGCATGTATTATCTAGTACAAAAAATTTCTTTTTTAAAAAAATATATTTTATTTGGTTTATTGTGCCCACAACCAAGGTACTTGCCCTTGACCGGAATCGAACCCGGGACCCTTCAGTCCGCAGGCCGACGCTCTATCCACTGAGCCACACCGGTTTCGGCCAAAAAAAATTCTTTTTAAAAAAATTAATTTTAATAATAGATTTTTCTTTAAAAATATATGTATATTTTTATTTTCAGAGAGGAAGGGAGAGATAGAAACATCAATGATGAAAGAGAGAAGCATTGATCGGCTGCCTCCTGCACGCCCCCCACTGGGGATCGAGCCCGCAACCTGGGCAGGTGCCCTTGACCGGAACTGAGCCCAGGACCCTTCAGTCCACAGGCTGACGCTCTCTCTACCCACTGAGCCACACCGGCCAGGGCCAAAAAAAAAAAAATCCTTAAAGAAGGAAAGGAGGTTAGGGCGGAAAGGTGGGAAGGAGACTCTGGCCTTGGCTCTGCATTTTCACACGGGCTATTTTGGGTGTGCTCCCCCGTAACCCTTTGGGGGCTTACCACGTCCACAGACCCCGGCGGTCTGAGGTCTGAAACCATTGCCCGGGAACCTGGCACTGGACATGAGTATTTTCTTGTTTCCTTCTCGCATTTTCGGCTGTCATCTCAGAGGTGAAGGGGGCCCAGGCCCGCCCCTCTCGGGGAAGTGAGTGTAGAGTTGCCTCCGGCTCCACCAGCTGGCCGGCCGGGCCGGTGCCTACAGGGCAAGAGCGGAGGCAGCAGGCGGGGAAGCAGCCGAGAACCCAGGCCCCCACTTCAGACACAATGAGGGGGGATTAGGGATGGGCTTTGAGTCCTGCATTTGAAGTTCCCAGCTTTTATCAGGGTGTCGGAACCGTCATGTCATTTCAAGGGAGCTTTTACGGCTGCCTGTGAACTGGCCTCAGGTAGTGCCCAGCTGCGGCCTGGTACAGAGGGAGCCTTCACTTCTGGTGCCTGCACTTTGCTTTATGGTGGAGGGCTTTTCGGGGCTCACGGCCCGTGGTACTTGGAAGATTCTGGAAGAGTCACTTTTTCTTCTCTTTTTCTTTTTGATTTGGGTAACCCTCACCCGAGGGTATTTTTCCATTGATTTTCAGGGAAAGTAGAAGAGAGAGGGAGAGGCAGAGAGAAACATCGATGTGAGAGAAACACATCGATTGGTTGCCTCCTGCACGCGCCCCAACCAGGGCCCGGGCCGGGGAGGAGCCTGCAACCGAGGTACGTGCCCTTGACCGGAATGGAACCCGGGACCCTTCTCGGTCTGCAGGCCGACACTCTATCCACTGAGCCACACCGGCTAGGGCAACAGTGACTTTTTCTCTCTTTTTCTACCCACAGCTGCAATCAGATAGCATCTCTTTATTTTTATTTTTTTATAGGTCTGATTTATTCACTGCACAGGAATTCCTAAACATATGCTATTTTTTTTTAATATGTTTTATTGATTTTTTCACAGAGAGGAAGGGAGAGGGATAGAGAGCTAGAAACATCGATGAGAGAGAAACATCATCGATCAGCCGCATCCTGCACGCCCCCACCCCCCCCCCCCCCGGGGATGTGCCCGCAACCAAGGTACATGCCCTTGACCGGAATCGAACCTGGGACCCTTCAGTCCGCAGACCGACGCTCTATCCACTGAGCCAAGCCGGTCAGGGCCAGATAGCATCTCTTTAATTAAAGGAAGGGAGATGTGTTTTTTGTTTTCATTTTTTGGGTGTTTTTTTTTTTTTTTTGTCTCACAGAAACACCTGTGCTGTTTTCAAAGTAGGATATTGACTGCTTCCTCTTTGCTGAAACGCAGTGCGGTATGGAGAACAAAGCTGAAGGTGTTGGCACGTATAACACCAGGCCGGCATTGACAGGGTGTAGCTTCACCGGGGGAAGAATCTGGTGTCTTTAAGAGACAGAACCACCCAGCACCACCTGTCCTCAGGTGCGGTGTCATATCTAGTTTCTAAGTTGGCGTCCTCTCTTAAGAAAGACAGGGGTGCCCCAGCCGGTGTGGCTCAGTGGGTAGAGCATCGGCCTGCGGACCCAAGGGTCCCGGGCTCGATTCCGGTCAAGGGCACGTACCTCGGTTGCAGGCTCCTCCCCGGCCCGGGCCCTGGTTGGGGCCTGGTGCGGGAGGCAACCCATCGATGTGTTTCTCTCACATCGATGTTCCTCTCTGTCTTTCCCTCTCGCTTCCACTCTCACGGAAAAATATCCTTGGTTGAGGATTAACAACAACAACAACAAAAGGCTGGGTGGTTCAGTTGGTTGGAGCATTGTCCTGTACACCAAAAGGTTGGGAGCTGGATTGCAGCTCAGGACACATTCCTAGGTTGCGGGTTCGATTCCTAGTCGGGGCATGTTCAAGAGGCAACCAGTTGATGTTTCTCTCACATCAATGTTTCTCTCTCTCATCAATGTCTCCCTCTCTTTCTCAAAATCAATAAAAGTATCCTTGGGTGAGGATTTAAAAAAAAAAAAAAGATGCCGAAACCAGTTTGGCTCAGTGGATAGAGCGTCGGCCTGCAGACTCAAGGGTCCCAGGTTCGGTTCCAGTCAAGGGCATGTACCTTGGTTGCGGGCACATCCCCGGTGGGGGGTGTGCAGGAGGCAGCTGGTCGATGTTTCTCTCTCATCGATGTTTCTAGCTCTCTATTCCTCTCCCTTCCTCTCTGTAAAAAATTCAATAAAAAATATATTTAAAAAAAAAAGAATTAGAAAGAAAGACAGAGGCAGTGTCCTTTGGGGCTGAGGCAGGAATGACCCTGGGATCTGTGGCCGGAGCCGGCACGTCCAATACCCTGTCGCCTGTACGGCTGGCTTCTGCGCCCTAATGACCCACCCTGTCCGTTTTCATCGTCTGGCCGATGGGAGTGGAAATGCTGGGACGTCAGGGACTTTGCACCCAGCTCTTTGCTGAGGGCACGGGTAGGCAGGAGACACCCAGTGACCGTTTGCAACGTGGAGGAATCTTGGTATTTGAGACGGACCTTAGGGCTTTCGATCAGAAAGAGGACTGGAGAGATGCTGGCGTCTCCCGTTGCTCCTCGGCTATCCCGGCACTTGAATAATTAAGGGCATGCCCCGTGGAATTGTTCCTTCCTGGGGCTCCAGGCCCTCTCCCGGCACAGCCCGGCTTCTGTAAAATGGCACATTCTGAGGATCTGAACGCTCTCCCGTGCGTTCCACTCCATCACTGACTTGTGTTCTAGCTCGTTACCCAGAAAAACTTCCCAGTCACATTCGCCGAGTTTATTTATTTATTTTTAAATATATATATTTTAGTGATTTTTTTACAGAGAGGAAGGGAGAGGGAGAGAGAGTTAGAAACATCGATGAGAGAGAAACATCGATCGGCTGCCTCTTGCACACCCCCCACTGGGGATGTGCCCGCAACCAAGGTACATGCCCTTGACCGGAATCGAACCTGGGACCCTTCAGTCTGCAGGCTGACGCTCTATCCACTGAGCCAAACCGGTTAGGGCTTTTTTTTTTTTTTAAATAATATATTTTTATTGATTTCAGGGAGAGAGAGATAGAAACATCACTGATGAGAGAGAATCATGATCGGCTGCCTCCTGCACGCCCCCCACAGCGGGCATCTGCACTGACTGGGAATCGAACCGTGACCTCCTGTTTCATCCGTTGATGCCCAGCCACTGAGCCACGCCGCTGGGCTCAGCTGAGTTCTTTTGCTTCCGTTGTAGAACTCGTCAGAATTTCTCTGTCAAGCCCTAACCGGTTTGGCTCAGTGGATAGAGCGTCGGTCTGAGGACTGAAAGGTCCCAGGTTCGATTCCGGTCAAAGGCATGTACCTTGGTTGCAGGCACATCCCCAGGAGGGGGTGTGCAGGAGGCAGCTGATTGATGTTTCTCTCTCATCGATGTTTCTAACTCTCTATCCCCCCTCCCTTCCTCTCTGTAAAAAATCAATAAAAATATATATATTTATTAAAAAAAAGAATTTCTCTTTCAAACTTCTAGTTTGGGGCCTTTTTGCCTTAATGTAAAAATGTATTCCCTCTCTCCAGGTAGATTAACCATCTCGGCTCAGGAACTGGTCCCCCATTTTTCCCCCCCTCTTTGAATTCATTGTCGGAAGAGATGGCCATTGTCCTCTTGTTGATCCAGGACAGATGCAACGTTTGTTGTGCCTTTCCACACCTGGACCCCTCTGCTGGCTGCCATCTCCCCCGCCGCCTCCCCAGGGACAGAAAGTGGGGTGCTGGGTGTCCTGGGGACGTGGCCCCCTCCTGGGTCTGTCACCCTCTTTGCACGGACTTGAGCCTTCTTCCAGATCTCACTTCCTCATCCCTGGAAACCACCTCTCAGTCCTTGAGATGGTCTGCCGTGGATTTAAGATGTGTCTGTCCAGTTCTGTTTCTTTCCAGATCGAGTTCAGATCCGAAAGTCCAAGGGATGAACAGTCTCTTGGATCTCGGATCTCTTCCTTTTGTTTTTTTAGAAAATAGCTTTTATTGATTTTTTTTTCCCCTTGTTACCAAGAGATTTATGATGGTTGTAGAAAATTTAGAAAACAAGCAAAAAGGAGAAAATAAAAACCACCTATAATTATTAATATTTTAGTATACTATATATATACTTCTAGGATACGTTTTTTTAATTTTTAAAATACATTTTTATTGATTTCAGAGAGGAAAGAGGATGGAAACATCAGTGAGGAGGGAGAATCATCCATCGGCTGCCTCCTGCCAGGCCCCCTGCTAGGGATCGAGCCCGCAACCTGGGCATGTGCCCTGACCGGGAATCGAACCGTGACCTCACTCAACCGCTGAGCCACACCGGCCCGGCTATATGTTTTTAATTTTAAAACATGAGATCATAATGGATGTACCATCTTGTTACCTTTTTTTTTTCCTTCTTTTACCTAAATATGTTATTAAAAATTCCATCGGGCCCTGACCAGCATGTTCAGTGGTTAGAGCGTTGGCCCTGACACCAAAGGGTTGCCGGTTCGATTCTCCGTCGAGGCACATGCCTGGGTTAGGGGTTCGCTCCCCTGCCCCTAGTGGGGGCTCGTACGGGAGGCAACCGGTTGATGTGTGTGTCTCTCGCGCATCAATGTTTCTCTCTCTCTCTCTGTCTCTCTCTGCTACCTCTCCCCTTCCTCTCTTCCACTCTCTTTGAAAAGCCATCGGAAAAAAAATATATATCCTTGGGTGAGGATTCTAAAAAAAATATTCCAGCCGAAATCAGTTTGGCTCAATGGATAGAGCGTCGGCCTGCGGACTCAAGGGTCCCGGGTTCGATTCCAGTCAAGGGCATGTGCCTTGGTTGCGGGCACATCCCCAGTGGGGGGCGTGCAAGAGGCAGCTGGTCGATGTTTCTCTCTCATCGATGTTTCTGACTCTCTATCCCTCTCTCTTCCTCTCTGTAAAAAAAAAAAAATCAATAAAATATATATTAAAAAAATATATATATTCCGTTGGGTTCAACATTCTCCCACAAGTTCCCGCGGAGGGTCGCTGTGCTGTTCTTTTGAACAGACGGGCCCTATACATCCCAGCAGCCGCCCACGTGTAGGCTGTGCCTTTGTCTTCTAAGGAGTTCTGTGGCGGCATCCTTGCCCGTTTGTGCCCTCAGCCTGATGCCTTTCCAGGAGGGAATCCACCCCTGGGCCAAGGACACGTTCTAAAGGCTCTGGATAGAGAGCGTTAAATCGCCCTCCAGAAACGTCGTCTCGTATTTTTGCTTCCCTTGGGGTGACCACCAAGTCTTCTTCTTTTAAAAAAAACCTGGTTGTACGTTCTTAAGACATCGCTTTCCAGATGTTTCTCTCGTGTGGGTTAACGGATGGGGCGCAGCCGGGTGTGGCTCAGTGGATAGAGCGTCGGCCTGCGGACGGAAGGGTCCCGGGTTCGATTCCGGTCAAGGGCATGGACCTTGGTTGCAGGCACATCCCCAGTGGGGGGTGTGCAGGAGGCAGCTGATCGATGTTTCTCGCTCATCGATGTTCCTAATTCTCTATCCCTCTCCCTTCATATATTAAAAGAGTAATTGATGGGGCCCAGCCGGGTGTGGCTCAATGGCTGAGCATTGACCCAGGAACCAAGAGGTCACCGGTTTGATTCCCGGTCAGGGGCACATGCCCGGGTTGCAGGCTCGGTCCCCAGTGTGGGGCGTGCAGGAGGCAGCCGATCCATGATTCTCTCTCATCATTGATGTTTCTCTCTCTCCCTCTCCCTCTCCCTTCCTCTCTGAAATGAATAAAAATATTAAAAAAAAACACAAGCATGTGGCCCCACCTCGAGACCAGAGTTGGTTCTCCCTGGCTGTGCTGGTATCGGTAGGGGGTGGTGGGGGAACGGAGGGTTTCCTGTGGAGACCTCAAGCTCTGCCCCCCAGGTCCTGGCCAGGGCAGTGCCTCTGCCCATACCTTCAGCCCTTGCAGCCCAGTTGCTCAGGTGCCACCGTGGGCAGGTGGGGGGACAGGAGGGCGGTTTGGTGGCGTTACCAGGGCAGTCACGTTGCTTAGGCTGAATGGCTCTTCCTCCCCGCACATGCTCCGTGGTAGTGGGTGAGGCCACCGAGGACTTCTTCTATTTCTTTCTCTTTAAAAAAAAAAAAAAAAAAATATATATATATATATATATATATATATATATATATATATATATATATATATCCTAAATAATAAAAGAGTAATATGCAAATAGACCAAATGGCAGAACAACCGAACAACCAATCAAAGCGTAATGTGCTAATGATATGCTAAGGCCGCTCAGCCATTCGCTATGATATGTACTGACCACCAGGGGGCAGATGCTCCGACCTGTAGGTTAGCTTGCTGCTGGGGTCCAGTGGATCGGCACTGAGCTAGACATGCCAGACACGCCCTGGAGCCCTCCTGCGTCCCTCCCCAGCCCTGATTGTGTGCCAATGGGGTCCCTAGACCTGGCCTGCACCCTCTTGCCACCTGGGATCCCTCAGGGGATGTCAGAGAGCCAGTTTGGGCCCGATCCCACAGGCCAGGCCGAGGGACCCCACTGGTGCATGAATTCATGCACCAGGCCTCTAGTATATATACACACACACACACACACACATATATATATATGTAATATTTAAATATATTTTATTGATTTTTTTACAGAGAGGAAGGGAGAGGGATAGAGAGTTAGAAACATCGAAGAGAGAGAAACATCAATCAGCTGCCTCCAGCACACCCCCTACTGGGGATGTGCCCGCAACCAAGGTACATGCCCTTGAATGGAATCGAACCCGGGACCCTGGAGTCCACAGGCCGACGCTCTATCCACTGAGCCAAACCGGTTAGGGCTTAAATACATTTTTATTGATTTCAGAGAGGAAGGGAGAGGGAGAGATAGAAACATCCATGATGAAAGAGAATCATTCATCAGCTGCCTCCTGCACGCCTCCCATTGGGGATCGAGCCCACAACCCGGGCCTGTGCCCTTTACCGGAATCGAACCCGGGACCCTTCAGCCCGCAGGCCGACGACGCTCTAGCCACTGAGCCACACCGGCCAGGACCCTCCCCTACTTCTTAGCCACCTTCTTTCCTCTTCGCTCCTGGTGACACGCAGGCTGGTGCCCGGCGAGTCACTGCTCTTTCCCTGCACCCACCCTGCTCTGGCCCTCAACCCCCGTCCCCCTCCTGTCCCAGGGGCCCCGGTCCCAGCCTTCGCGGCTCTCTCAGGCCTGGCACGAAGGCCACGGGCTGCCTCCCCCCCCCCCAGAGACACGGCGTGCCAGCTGCTGCCCGCTGGGTCACAGACAACAAAAACACAGAACCCAGCCCCTGGAGACGAGGGTCGTTTCGGTTTCTGTGAACCAGATGACTCGTGTGTTGGAAATGAGAGGCACGCGGGTGGGAGAGCAGAGGAGGCTGGAGGCTCCCGGGGGGTGGGGGGGGGGTGGGCTTTGTTTAAAATTTAATATGCTCTTCCTTTCTCTCCACACACACCGCGCCGGCTCCTAGCTGCTTTGTCATTCTAGCCCCGTTATCTGTCTGGTGGCTGAGATCCCTTATCGGCCCGGTCCCGCCTCTCTGCCCTGGGCCACCCGTCCCCATCCCAGGCCTCCCCATTTCGGGCGGCGACGTTATCGATTCCCTCCTGCAACCTTAGATTCCCGTGACACTTGTCACTTCGCTTCCCGGGCCATTAAGATTTGGGGAACGTAGGGGTGCCCTTTATTATTATTGTTGTTGTTGTAGTTTTATTGATTTCAGAGAGGAAGGGAGAGGGGGAGAGAGAGAGAGAGAAACATCTATCATGAGAGAGAATCATGGACCGGCTGCCTCCCGCACGCCCCACACTGGGGATCGAGCCCACCACCCGGGCAGGTGCCCCTGACCGGGAATCGAACCGTGACCTCCTGGTTCCTACCTAGGTCGACGCTCAACCACGGAGCCACCCTGGTCAGGCCAGGGGTGCACTTTTACTGGTGTTGGACCCTCGAGGGCACAAGTAGTGGAAAACCCTGGTGTCCCGTGAGAGGCGTGGCACCGCCGCTCCCAGCAGTGTGAGGAGCGTTGGGTCCCAGGGTGAGGGTGTCGGGTCCGGGTGCCCTGAGGTGGAGCTGAGTGTTGGCTTCCCGTGTGAACAGCTTCTGACCTGGGGATTGGCCTTGGGCACTTCCGCAGTATGAATAGTAAGAAACACAGAGTTGCCCTTTTCCCCAAAGGCAGGATGGATAGAGAAGATTGCTCCCCATGGCAGTGGGCCCAGTGGCTTTCCGTCTCCTAGCCCCGTGGTCGGCAGACTGCGGCTCGCGAGCCACAGGCGGCTCTTGGGCCCCTTGAGTGTGGCTCTTCCACAAAATCCCACGGCCTGGGCGAGTCTGTTTTGAAGAAGTGGCGTTAGAAGAAGTTTAAGTTTAAAACATTGGGCTCTCCAAAGAAATCTCAGTCGTTGTCCTGTTGATATTTTGGCTCTGTGGACTCAGGAGTTTGCCGACCACGGTCCTAGCTCAAGTGAGCCACAGCCCTCCCATCGAGCCTTGGTTTCCCCGCCTGAGAAATGGGTTCGTGAACCCATTTGCCGTAGCTGTGCTCTGCGCTGGGTAATACGCGGTTATCATTATTGCCTGGGAAGTCGGGGGAGAGGCCCAGGCCATCCTGAATCCTCCTTTTTCTTATGTCTCCCCGAGTCATTTCTTTATTCCTCTATTCCAGTGGTCGGCAAACCGCGGCTCGCGAGCCAGATGCGGCTCTTTGGCCCCTTGAGTTTTTAGCAAAGGCCAGCTTAGGAGTACCCTAATTAAGTTAATAACAATGTACCTGCCTATATAGTTTAAGTTTAAAAAAAATTTGGCTCTCGAAAGAAATTTTAATCGTTGCACTGTTGATATTTGGCTCTGTTGACTAATGCGTTTGCCGACCACTGCTCTATTCAGTCAGCAAACGTTTTTCAAGCACCCAGTTTGTGCTACACTCCGTGACATAAAGGGGAGACGACATGGCAGAGGGGGATATTGGATGTGTTCACAAGAGCACGGGAAGTTAGCTCTCGGGACATGGTGAGGGCAGGGAGGCGTGCAGGCAGGGAGGGCTGCCTGGTGGAGGTGGCGTTTAGCTGCGTCTCAGCCGACAAGGGGAGCGAAGGCAGAAAGGAGAGGCGCATTGGAAGAGTCCGTGGTGGTTGGAGAGGATGCGTAGGTAGGATGGCAGAAGACGGAGCTGAAGGGGGTCGGTAGGGGTTGATCTGGGAATGCGTCCAAAGGCCTGGACTCCGTCCAGGGGTCCCCTGTGGGAGCCGCCAGTGGGTTCTGAGCAGAGAAGCGATGTGACAGCTCACTCTGGCACAAACCGGGGGCCTTGGGGCTTGGGTTGTTGCTGGATCCAGCGGGGGAATCCCCCTTGGAAATGTTGATCTGAGAGCGGAGAAACCCTTTAGAGGAATAAGTGTAACACTCGCTTGCATTCCTTCTCATTTCAACCTAACTGCCTGCTTTGCACCAGCTTTTTACAGATAATTTGCAAAAGCACGTGCTCTCTCCTTGGCTGTGTTTCCTCAAACTCCCCAAGAAATAACCCCGACTGAAATATTTCCACCAGGGTGTGTGTTTTTTTGCTTTTTTGTTTTGTTTTGTTTCTTACTTGATTTGAGAGAGAGGGGGAGAGACATCAATTTGTTGTTCCACTTATTTAAAAAAAAATTTTTTTTAATTGATTTCAGAGAGGAAGGGAGAGGGAGAGAGAGATAGAAACATCTATGATGAGAGAGAATCGTGGTTCAGCTGCCTCCTGCACGGCCCACACTGGGGATCGAGCCCGCAGTTCGCAGAGATTTGTAAAAATAAAAATGTATGCACGGTATGCTCCAATTTGGAAACCCCCATTAAATGAATACTTTTCTGAAAATGCACATGTTGCCAATAGAGGAAAAAGTTGAGGACAGTATCAAAGCATTACCGCCTCTACCCAAAAACACTGGTCCCAAGTGGTTTTGCCAGGTAATTATGTCCATTTTGATCCTACTAATAATGCTGAGCTATCCCATGGCTTAGCAAAAGGCGGGGAGAGCTCACCAATTCATCCTACAAAGCAAAATAAGCCTGATATTAAAACATGATAAAGAGACCATATTAAAGAGTGAAAATGCTATCTCGGAAACAGAATCCAATACTATATTAAACAAGTCATCCACCAATAACCCCGTGGGGCAAGGGGCGGGGGGGAGGGCACCGATGTTAGGAAAGCTTAATATAGTAACTACGTCATTGCTAATGGGTTACAGAAGCAAAACCGATTGATTCCAATGCATGCAGGGGGAAATTGATTAAAATCGAATAACCATTTCTGCCTAATCGGTGCACCAAGAAAAGGAACAGAAGGGTGCCTTCTTAGCATGATTAAGAATATCTATTTCAGCCCTAGCTGGTGTGGCTCAGTGGGTAGAGCGTCGGCCTGTGGACTGAAGGGTCCCGGGTTCGATTCCGGTCAAGGGCATGTACCTTGGTTGCGGGCACATCCCCAGTGGGGAGGTGTGCGGGAGGCGGCTGATTGATGTTTCTCTCCCATCGATGTTTCTGACTCTCTATCCCTCTCCCCTCCTCTCTGTAAAAAATTAATAAAATATATTTAAAAATATATATATATACATATACTTAAAAAAAAAAAAAAAAGAACCACGCGGAGGAGATAAACTCCAGCTCCTGTGGAAACGGGTTTTATGTCCTCATCAGACTTTTAGCGTTGATGGTGGTTACATGAAGTTGTTATCGATTGAGTGCTCACTCGAGCGCAGGCTAAGTGCCTTTACAACACCATCCCCTCCGTCAGTTTTCTCAGCAGCCGCAGGAATTAGCCACTCCGCTCTCCGCCGAGGACACGGAGGCCCAGAGGCAGGAGGCCTGACTTCCAGGGCACGTCCTGGCCTCGCTAAGCGTTTGACTTTCAGCCAGCCACCCGCCTCTGGCCTCTCACTTCCCCCTCCGGAACAATGACAGTTGGCGTTAGCCGAGTGTTTGTGAGCAGGCCCCGCTGAGTGCCGAGTGGAGGGACAAATAAGCGAACTGGATTTAGCCTTCCGAGGCCAGGGCTTCGCGAAGCAGTTGGTTTTGCTCGGGCTTGTTTTGCTTTTTCCAGGGACCAAAATTGGGAGCCGCTGGTCAAACCCCATTCCTTACTCCTGGTTCCTGTGCAGCCGGGGGCGTTTGTAGTGGCCACAGCATTTGTTCTTTCCTGCTGGGGAGAAATCGTGCAAATGCAGTTCCTGCCCTAACCGGTGTGGCTCAGTGGATAGAGCCTCGGCCTGAGAATTGAAAGGTCCCGGGTTCGATTCCAGTCGGGGGCATGTGCCTTGGTTGCGGGCACATCCCCGGTGGCGGGGTGTGCAGGAGGCAGCTGGTCGATGTTTCTCGCCCATCGATGTTTCTAGCTCTCTATCCCTCTCCCTTTCTCTCTGTAAAAAAAAATCAATAGAATATATTGAAAAATAAAATAAAATAAAACGCAGTTCCCTGTGGCCAGCCCCAACTCCCCGGGATTTGGGAAGGACCCAGGACTCGGCGTCTTAGAATGCCGTCGGGTGGTCCCTAGCTGTCAGTCTTGTGGCCAACTTGGGCCCATCGGGAACTGTGGCCGTGACCTTTTTCTTCCGATGAAACCTGCAAGCGCTCGGGCTGGGGTCCATGGAAGCCCGTTTCCATCTGGGGGAACCCAGCGGAGTTAGGGAGGCGGCGGAGGGTTGCAAGCTTTGTGCTCTGTCCTGAGGACCTGGGCGTTGCTCATTGGCAGACGGTCGTCCGCTCGGAGCTCCGCAGAAAGCCACGTGGAGCTGAATGTAAATTCCAAGAACACTCCAGACACGTAAATGTATTGTTTTCTGTTTTTACGAGAGAGGAGAAGCAGGCCAGACGACCTGTGGAAAATTAAACGAGCCCCCCCCCCCCAAAAAAAAAGGTGGCAATTAAGGAAGTATGCATGTTTGGAATATTAAGAACAGGCAAATTTGAGGTTCTCTTACCTACGAGTAGAATTTACATCCAAGAGGAAACATATACGTCTGCATTTAAAATTCTTTTTTGTAAAGGTATGTTTATTGATTTTACTTTATTATTACTTTTTAAATTTTTTTTTAAAATATATTTTATTGATTTTTTTACAGAGAGGAAGAGAGAGGGATAGAGAGCTAGAAATATCGATGAGAGAGAAACATCGATCAGCTGCCTCCTGCACACCTCCTACTGGGGATGTGCCCGCAACCAAGGTACATACCCTTGACCGGAATCGAACCTGGACCCTTGAGTCCGCAGGCTGATGCTCTATCCACTGAGCCAAACTGGTTAGGGCATATTTTTTAATTTTTGAGTAATCCTCACCCGAGGGTATTTTTCCATTGTGTTTTTTTTTAATTTTTTTAATATATTTTTATTGATTTCAGAGAGGAAGGGAGAGGGAGAGAGAGATAGAAACATCAATGATGAGAATCGTTGATCAGCTGCCTCCTGCAAGCCCTGCACTGGGATCGAGCCCACAACCCGGGCATGTGCCCTTGACCGGAATCGAACCTGGCACCTTTCAGTTCACAGGCCGACGCTCTATCCACTGAGCCGCACCGGCTAGGGCTCCATTGGTTTTTAGAGAGAATGGAAAGTAGGGGGAGAGACGGAGAGAAACATCGATGTGAGAGAGACACATCGATTGGTTGCCTCCCGCATGGGCCCTGACCAGGGAGGGCCTTGACCGGAATCGAACCCGGGACCCTCCAGTCCGCAGGCTGACGCTCTAGCCACCGAGCCAAACCAGCTAGGGCTGCATCTAAACTTCTTAAATGTATAAACACTGTCCTACAACCTTAGGCCGGCAGCATGTACAAAAGCACAGGTCGTGGACTGAAGCTGCTCTGTGGGGTGTTGCCCAGCCAAGAGGAGCTAAGTGTGGAAATGGAGAGGGATGCTTAGAGACTTTTATGGTGGGCGACGTTGCCATGACGACACCCCAGTGGGTGATTGGCAGCCGCATCTTGAACAGGGGGGTATGGGCCAGCGTGGGCATCCTGGACCTCGTGTGGCCAGTCCCAGGACCAGGATCTGCCTGTTAGGTGTTGGTTCTTCGAGGGACTCGAATGAATGACACTGACCCTCCACCCCCCGGGGAGTTTGAGAAGCCCAGGGCATGCCTGTCACAAGCGGTGAGAGTTTGAGAGGCGGGAGAGGGAGGGGAGAGGTGGGGAAATTCGCACCCTCACCCTCAACCCCAACAGGCCAGTGCGTGCAGAAAGGGGGTTGGCCGCCACGCCAGCTGCCGCTGTTTGGAGCCCCTCAGCTTGCCCCACGGGACCCGTCTGAACACTGGTTGTGCAGCCTGTGGGAGGGACTCGTTGGTCCACGGTGGAGCGAGGTGGTTTAAGAAGTGGCCTCAGGGTCTGGCCAGACCTGGATTTGGAAAACTTAGACACTTCCAGCCTGTATGGAGCCTGGTCCGCTCACTTTCCTCCTCCCCCTCCTTCCTCTTCCTCCTCCTCTTCTCCTTCTCCTCCTCCCCTCCTCCTCCTCCTCCTCCTTCTCCTCCTCCTCCTCCTCCTCCTCCTTCTCCTCCTCCTTCTCCTTCTCCTCCTCTTCCTCCTCCTTCTTCTTCTTCTTCTTCTTCTTCTTCTTCTTCTTCTTCTTCTTCTTCTTCTAAATAAATATTTTTAATTGACTTTAGAGAGGAAGGGTGAGGGAGGGAGAGAGAGAGAAACATCAATGATGAGAGAGAACCATGGATCGGCCGCCTCCTGCACGCCCCGCACTGGGCATCGAGCCCGCAACCCGGGCACATGCCCTGACCGGGAACCGAACTGTGACCTCCTGGTTCCTAGGTCGACGCTCAACCACTGAGCCACACTGGCCGAGCACCACTTGCCTTCTTCACGCCTCAGAATCCAGCCAACGGGGAACAGCGGTCCCTCCTGCAAGGGCTCTCGTGCGGGATGGGAGTGAGATAACCCTCCTAAGGGCCCCGCACACGTCTGCACGGGGAAGGCGGGCTTCTTCGGGGTTGCTTTGTCTACGTTGTTTGAAAGAGTGGATTGCACCGTGGGGCTCCAGGAAATTGCCAGCTGCCCTCCCATTTCCGAATTCCTGTGTGTGTGTGTGTGTGTGTGTGTGTGTGTTGACGGTGGGGTTGTCAGGAAACAGCCATTTGTTTCCTGCTGATTCACTCGGTTCCTGCAGGCCCCCCCCCCCCCCAGCAGCGAAGAGGCCTGCCCCCTTCCACGAGGCCTGCCTGCCCTCCCGCTGCCCTGGGGCCAGGACACGCTTGCAGGACTCCGAGCCTGGCTTTGCTCTGGCCCCTGGGTCCCGCCTTCCTCGGGTGTTGCCTGCAGGTGCGTTTCCTTCGCACACTCGGCACCTGGGAGGGTCTGGGCCTCTTCCAAGTTCACCCACAGGTTGGGCCTCAGAGGTTCCGATCATCTGACCTTGGACGTGATGCTGTCGGGTCCCCTGCCCCTCCAGAGGAGGCTTGGTGGCGGGAAGGAGAAAATCGTCGGTCCACGGTGGAGCGAGATCGTTCCAAGACAGTGGTCGGCAAACTCATTCGTCCACAGAGCCAAATATCAACAGGGCAACGATGGAAATTTCTTTGGAGAGCCACATTTTTTTGAACTGAAACTTCTTCTAACGCCACTTCTTCAACATAGACTCGCCCAGGCCGTGGTATTTTGTGGAAGAGCCACGCTCAAGGGGCCAAAGGGCCGCATGTGGCTCACAAGCCGCGGTTTGTCGACCACGGGTTTAAGAGATGGCCTCAGCCCTTGGCGGCTTTGGCTCAGTGGATAGAGCGTCGGCCTGCGGACTGAATGGTACGGGTTCGATTCAGGTCAAAGGCACATGCCCGGGTTACGGGCTCGATCCCCAGTAGGGGGCGTGCAGGAGGCAGCTGATCCATGATTCTCTCTCATCATTGATGTTTCTGATTCTATCTCCCTCTTCTTTCTTCTCTGAAATAATAATAATAATAATAAAGAGCCGAAACCAGTTTGGCTCAGTGGATAGCGTCGGTCTGCGGACTGAAAGGTCCCAGGTTCGATTCCGGTCAAGGGCATGTACCTTGGTTGCGGGCACATCCCCGGTGGGGGGTGTGCAGGAGGCGGCTGGTCGATGTATCTCTCTCATCGATGTTTCTAGCTCTCTATCCCTCTCCCTTTCTCTCTGTGAAAAATCAATAAAATATATTAAAATAATAATAATAATAATAATAATAAAGAGGTGAATATTTGGGCACTTCCTGGTCTTGAATATTTGGGCACTTCTAGCCAATGGCCCGGTCCCCTCCCTTTCCTTCCTCATGCCTGTGACCCCCACACCCCAAGATCTCCCTGCTGGTGGAGGCGAGTCTGAGGACCTGTCTTTGGTCTTCAGCAGGAAGGTTCCCGGTGGGTGGAGAGCCCAGTAGAGTGTTGGGATTTGGGGTCCCTGGCCTGCACCTGGGCCCTGGAGTGAAGGACCAGCAGAGAAGGGGTGCATGGTCAGGGGAGGGGCTGGGCTGGGCTGGGCATGGCCACGGGGCTGTGGTCTTGGTCGCACCCACTCTGACTTGGGGGTGTCAGTGATGAGCTGAGGCAGGCTCCCACAGAAGTGGCATCTCCATCTCCTCTCCGCCGCTCGGGGACGTGGACCCCGGCGCCTCCAGGTCCCCCAGGACTGGGCCGATGTCATCGGGCTGCTCTCGGGCCTCAGCATGACCCATGCTTCTTGCATGCAGGGCCAGGGCCAGGGCCATATTGTGCCGTGTGTGTGTGTGTGTGTGTGTGTGTGTGTGTGTACAACCTCACGATTACAGTCCCCGCACAGCTCTTCACGTATTTATTTTTCAATTTTTTACTGATCTCAGAGAGGAAGGGAGAGGGAGAAAGAGGTAGAAACATCCATGATGAGAGAGAATCATGGATCGGCTGCCTCCTGCACACCCCCTACTGGGATCGAGCCTGCCACCCCGGCATGTGCCCTGGACCGGAATCGAACCGGGGACCCTTCGGTCCTCAGGCTGACGCTCTATCCAGTGAGCCACACCGGCCAGGGCTCCTCACGCGTTTCATCCGAGGCTCTTTGGCTGGGCGGGAAGCCCGGTGCTTGCTCAGGCCTAATGGCTGAGTCAACAGTGCCGGGGACCTGTGTTTGGTCAGCAAACAGGCAGCAGCCGCAGAGCCGCCCCTGCCTTCCTGCTCTCCTTCCCAGGCAAACGTCCTCCGAAAGGTCAGCCCGGACCGCGGCTGCGCGTGCAGGGCCTGGTGCGCCGTGAACGTGAGGCCCCTGGTTGGAAAAGGAGTACGAATTTCCAGATGGCGAAGGCACAGCCGTGAGACCCAGGCACCCTGGCCCCAGCCGGTGTGGCTCAGTGGATAGAGCATCGGCCTGCGGACCGAAGGGTCCTGGGTTCGATTCCGATCAAGGGCACGTACCTCAGATGCAGGCTCCTCCCCAGCCCAGACCCTGGTTGGGGCACGTGTAGGAGGCAACCCATCCATGTGTTTCTCTCACATCAATGTTTCTCTCTGTCTTCCCTTCTCTCTTCCACTCTCTCTAGAAATCAATGGGAAAATATCCTCGGGTGAGAATTTTAAAAAATTATTAAAAAAAAAATTAGCCCTAGCTGGTTTGGTTCAGTGTATAGAGCAGGGGTCCTCAAACTTTTAAACAGGGGGCCAGTTCACTGTCCCTCAGACCGTTGGAGGGCCGGACTATAGTTTAAAAAAAACTATGAACCAATTCCTCTGCACACTGCACATATCTTATTTTGAAGTAAAAAAAACAAAACGGCAAAAACACCTGCATGTGGCCCGCGGGCCGTAGTTTGAGGACGCCTGGTATAGAGCATTGGGTGCAGACTGAAGGGTCCTGGATTGGATTCCGGTCAAGGGCACATGCCTGGGTTGCGGGCTTGATCCCCAGTAGGGGGCATGTAGGAGGCAACCAATCAATGATGTTTCTTTTCTTTTTTTAAATATATTTTATTGATTTTTTTTTACAGAGAGGAAGGGAGAGGGACAGAAAGTCAGAAACATCGATGAGAGAGAAACATCGATCAGCTGCCTCCTGCACGCCCCTACTGGGGATGTGCCCGCAACCAAGGTACATGCCCTTGACCGGAATCGAACCTGGGACCCTTCAGTCTGCAGGTCGATGCTCTATCCACTGAGCCAAACCGGTTTTGGCCAATCAATGATGTTTCTCTCTCCCTCTCCCTTCTTATCTGAAATCAATAATTTTTTTTTTTTAAAAGGGCTTCTTTTTGGTCGAAGAGGGACTTTACATCCAGACCCGCTGAGTCCCCAGATATGTCCTCCCCACCCTGTCCCTCGGGCACTTCTGTCGAGGGGTTGGAGTGTGACTTCCGCGGTAGCTTCTCCTTTCGCCCTTCCCGCCCCCCGTCTCTCCCTTTCTCTGTAAACTCAGGAAGCCTCCTGCCCGGCCCTCCCTCCCTCCCATTCCTTCCCCTCCATCCTTGCTGCCCTCCCCCTCCCACCCCTCCATCCCCATTCCCTTCTTCCTCTTGCCGTTGCGTTTACGGGAGGTTTGCTGGGTGTCCATTGGGTCCTGTTTGAGTTTCACGTCCCTCCTTGGATACCAAGGCCCTCTCCCGGAGCGGCTGGAGCCGGCGCCTTCCCCCACCGAGGGACGTCCCTCCATCCCTTCGGCGGCCTCTGGCTCAGTCCAGATGGTCTCCGGCCACCGGGAGCCGGGAATGAATCTCATTGTTAGCGCTCGACACTCCCCACCTCCCCCCCCCCCCCCCCCACATTCAGCTGTCAGCCCTCCTGGCCGCAGTGGAAAGAAAGCCGGCTCCATTCTTCCCCGTGACACCCCCTGAGCCCTGGTGACAGACCTGGCTGTCATTCTCAAGATAGTGGCTTCTGTGAAGGCCTGGGCTGGGGCTGGGGCTGGGGCTGGGGCTGGGGCTGGGGGGGTGAAGGGGTTAACCAGATAAGCCCAGTGGGGCACTGTCCTGTCTTCCCTCACCCTCTTCACATTGTCACCAGAGGATTTTCAGAGCAGCCATGGGATCCTGACACTTCCCGCCACCCCCACCCCCACCCCCACCCTCCGCCTGGCCTACTAGTAAAACCCTCCTCTGGTTTCCTGCTGCCCGACAATGGCACCCAGACCCTGGGGTGTGGCCTTCAAGGCCCTGCCCTCCTGGGGAGAGGCTGGCGTGGGCTTGCTGAAAAGACACTTGAGCCCAGCCGGTGTGGCTCAGTGGTTGCGCATTGACCTATGAACCAGGAGGTCGCGGTTCGATTCCCGGTCAGCGCACACGCCTGGGTGGCGGGCGCTCGGTCCCCAGTGTGGGGCGTGCAGGAGGCAGCAGCCGATCCATGATGCTCTCTCATCTGTTGGTGTTTCTCTCTCTCCCCCCCCACCTCTCCCTTCCTCTCTGAAATCAATAAAAATATTTAAGAAGGAAAAGACCCTTGAGTCCCCCCTTGAAGAATGCAAGAGGTTTGGAAGGTGGAGAGAAGGCGAGGGGACCGTGACGGGGAAGGGATGGCCCAGAGGATTGCCGGGAGGTGGACATCAGCAGAGGCTGGGAGGAGGGAGCGTCTGGAGGACCCGGCCCCCGGGGAGCCGGTACTCAGCCCTGATGCACCTTCCCATCACCCGAGGGGCTTTTAAATATTACAAGTCTCTGGGGGTGGGCCTGTCATGAGTGTTTGCGTCTGCTCCCCCGGGGCCCCCAGACGGGGGATCCCCTGGTGGCCGAAACCAGCTGTTGGGCCTTTTCCGACTCTTCTCTGCTGACGGGCGGCTGTCTTGCTGGGTCAGCGCCGAGCCGAGCCCCCGGCCCAGATGAGCGAAGTGAGCACGAAGCACAGATAGGGCTCCTGGAGAGGGAGCTGGAAGGGACCTGCTCCAAAGCGGAAACTGGCCCCCAGCCGGTGTGGCTCGGTGGATAGAGCGTCGGCCTGCAGACCGAAGGGTCCCGGGTTCGATTCCAGTCAAGGGCACGTATCTTGGTTGCAGGCTCCTCCCCAACCTGGGCCCTGGTCAGGGCTCCTGCTGGAGGCAACCCATCAATGTGTTTCTCTCACATGAATGTTTCTCTCTGTCTTTCCTCTCTCTTCCACTCTCCCTAAAAATCAGTGGAAAAATATTCTCGGGTGAGGATTAACAAGAAAATAAATAAATCTATCAATGTGAATGAATAGATTAATTATTTAAAAAGAGAGAGAGAGGGAGGCCAAACCAGTTTGGCTCAGTGGATAGAGCATCAGCCTTCGGACTGAAGGGTCCCAGGTTCGATTCCGGTCAAGGGCATGGACCTTGGTGGCGGGCACATCCCCAATGGGGGGTGTGCAGGAGGCAGCTGATTGATGTTTCTCTCTCATCGATGTTTCTAACTCTCTATCCCTCTCCCTTCCTCTCTGTAAAAAATCAATAAAATATATTTTAAAAAAGAGAGAGAGAGAGAGAGAGAGAGGAAACGGAGGCCGATCTCCAGGGAGCACAGCACCTCTCGTATCGGGCAGGCTGCTGACAAACCAAGCATTGGCCCACCAAATGCAGAAACAAGTCACAGCCCGTCTGCACGGTCCGTCTCCTCGTAACTTGTTGTTTTGCAAATGTCAAGCGTACCCCTGGCCGCTGTGGCTCAGTTGGTTGGATCTTCGTCCCGTGATTCCTGGTCAAAGGTCCATGCTCAGGTTGTAAGTTCGACCCCCCGTGGAGGGCAACCGATCGATGTTTCTCTTTCTCTCTCCCTTCTATCTCTAGAATCAATTTTAAAAAAGAAAAAAAAAAGGCAAAGAAAACATCAGGTGTAACAGCAAAGCCGGGAACCTTGGCCTACTCAGTGATGGCGAACCTATGACACGCGTGTCAGCACTGACACGCGTGGCCATTTCTGATGACACGCGGCCGCATGCCGAGGATGAAACATTTGCTGCTCCTGAGGGTGAAACATTTGCGAAATAATGTTTTTTTTCCTCAAAGTGACACACTACCCGAGTTATGCTTAGTTTTTTGGCAAAGTTTGACACACCAAGCTCAAAAGGTTGCCCATCACTGGCCTACATTCTACCGCTGGTACCATTTTGCTGCGTTTGCTTTATCTCGCTCTTTCCAACGGTGTGGCCGAATCATTTGAAAGTGAGTTGGGCCGAAACCGGTGTGGCTCAGTGGATAGAGCGTCGGCCTGCAGACTGAAGGGTCCCGGGTTCGATTCCGGTCAAGGGCATGTGCCTTGGTTGCGGGCACATCCCCAATGGGGGGTGTGCAGGAGGCAGCTGATCGATGTTTCTCTCTCATCGATGTTTCTAACTCTCTATCCCTCTCCCTTCCTCTCTGTAAAAAATCAATAAAATATGTTAAAAAAAAAAAGAAAAGAAAGTGAGTTGGGGGCAGCATCATGGTTCACCCCCTAAATACTTGGGCAAGGACTTTCCCCTACGGAGCTGCTGCAATACTATCATCGCGCCTAAAATATCGCCATTATTTAATAATCCCATGTAAAGCCAACACGGTCCTATGCACATCTCCCCAGTTCCCTTCCAAAAACAACTTTCGGGCTCTTCGCCTGATGCAAAAAGGCTCGTGCGTTTGCACCTGGCTGTCGTGTTTCCTTAGCCCCGCGGTCGGCAAACTGCGGCTCGCGAGCCCCATGCGGCTCTTGGGCCCCTTGGGTGTGGCTCTTCCACAAACGACCACGGCCTGGGCGAGTCTGTGTTGAAGAAGTGGCGTTAGAAGGAGTTTAAGTTTAAGAAATGTGGCTTTCAAAAGAAATTTCAATCGTTGTCCTGTTGATATTTGACTCTGTTGACTAATGAGTTTGCATAGTCGTGAGAATCCCCTGATAATTGCTTCCTTGTGTTTAAAAAACGTCCTAAGGCAGAACATACGGGTGTCTCCGGGTGTCTCCTTTGTCTCCTGGCCCTGACTGAGTTATAGGATGTCCTGTCCAGGCACCAAGAAAAAGAGGTGGCTTTAGTAACATCATATATAATATATACATATTATTGATTTGTGAGAGGAAGGGTGAAGGGAGAGAGAGAGAGAGAAGAAACATCAGTGATGAGAGAGAATCATCGATTGGCTGCCTCCTGCTCAAGCCTGCAACCCGGGCATGGCCTATGGCCCGACCTGGAATCGAACCGTGACCTCCTGGTTTATAGGTTGACTGACACGCAACCACTGAGCCACGCCAGCTGGGCCTAGTCACATTATATTTATAAAAGCTCCGGCATTATGCCGAAACCGGTTTGGCTCAGTGGATAGAGCATCGGCCTGCGGACTCAAGGGTCCCAGGTTCGATTCCGGTCAAGGGCATGTACCTTGGTTTTGGGCACATCCCCAGTAGGGGGTGTGCAAGAGGCAGCTGATCGATGTTTCTCTCTCATCAATGTTTCTAACTCTCTATTCCCTCTCTCTTCCTCTCTGTAAAAAATCAATAAAATATATTTAAAAAAAAAAAGTTCCGGCATTAAATATTCCACGTGATCTGCAGCGAGCCCAGCCGGCTTGGGTCGGGTACTCTTTGTTCGGTGGGTGGGTGGGGTGCTGAGAAGGCTGAGCTTGTGCCCAGGTCCATGGCATTAATGTGTATTTTTTAATTGATTTCAGAGAGGAAAGGAGAGGGAGAGAGAGATAGAAGCATCCATGATGAGAGAGAATCATGGATCAGCTGCCTCCTGCACGCCCCACACTGAGGATCGAGCTGGCAACCCGAGCATGTGCCCTGACCAGGAATTGAACCGTTCATAGATCGATGCTCAACCACTGAGCCATGCTGGCTGGGCGGGTCCGTGGCATTAGAAGCGGCTCAGAGCCCGGCCCTTCTGACCCTCGATGGGGCTCCCGGCAGCCACCACTCTGCAGCGGCAGCTGGGAGACGGGGCAGGATTGATGCCTTTGCTGTGCTTGCAGGGTGGTGTCGCCGTGGGCCCGCGTCCCTGAGTGCTGGGCTGGGGATGTGGAATGCTCTCGAACGTGACCTAACCCGTCCTGATGACTCCGCGCGCCACGGTTCTGGGTTTAGTCACTGAACTGTGGACGGAGGTGTCCGCCCAGCTGGCCCCACCCCGAAGGCTCCCGGGCCCGCCCTGGGTCATTTTTCATCCCGCACCCTCGCTGTCAGCTGTCACCGCCTCCAGCACCCTCCCACCTCCCTCTGCCTCCTTTGAATTTGCATCTCGCATCTGCTGTGGGCTGGGGAGAAGCAAGCGTGTCAGAACTGAGGCCGAGGGCTCCGAGCGAGGGTCTCTGTCCCTGGAGGGGAGCATGCGGGTGACACCAGGCCCCCGCTGCACAAGTGGGGTGTGGCTGTGACGTTTCCCAAGTTCAGAATTCCTAGACAAAAATCTTTTTCTTTTTAATCCTCACCCGAGGACGCTTTTTTTTCTTTTTAAAAAATATGTTTCTTGCCGAAACCGGTTTGGCTCAGTGGATAGAGCGTCGGCCTGCGGACTCGGGGGTCCCGGGTTCCATTCCGGTCAAGGGCATGTACCTTGGTTGTGGGCACATCCCCAGTAGGGGGTGTGCAGGAGGCAGCTGATCGATGTTTCTCTCTCATCGATGTTTCTAACTCTCTATCCCTCTCTCTTCCTCTCTGTAAAAAATCAATAAAATAAATTAAAAAATATATATATGTTTCTTGATTGATTTCAGAGAGGAAGGGAGAGGAAGAGAAAGAAACATCAATGATGAGAGAGAATCATTGATTGGCTGCCTCCTGCACGCCCCCTACTGGGGGTTGAGCTCACAACCCCGGGCAAGTGCCCTTGGCCGGAATCGAACCCGGGACCCTTCGGTCTGCAGGCCGACGTTCTATCCACAGAGCCAAAAGGGCTAGGGCCCATTGATTTTTAGAGAGAGGGAAAGACAGAGAGAAACATCAATGCGAGAGAAACACATGCATTGGTTGCCTCCTGCACTCGCCCTGACCAGGGCCCGGGCCGGGGAGGAGCCTGCAATGGTGGTACGTGCCCTTAGACCAGAATCGAACCCGGGACCCTTCAGTCTGCAGGCCGACGCTCTATCCACTGAGCCACACCAGCTAGGGCTTGAGTACTTACGTTATTGGTAAGGCTTCTGGTCAGCAGTAGGCAATTAGACGTTACATTTTGGCAGAATCAAAAGTTATATGTGGATTTTTTACTGTATGGGGGGGGATGTGTGTGTGGGGGGAGGTTGGTGCCTCTCATCCCTGTGTTGTCCAGGGTCACCTGTGTTAAAATAACGCCAGGGGCCTCCTCCGAAGGGCTCACTGACCCCCCCCCCCCACGGCCCCTCCTCCGCCCCCCGGAACCCTGTCCTCGCCCTCACACAGCCCCGCGAGCTCTAAATGGTCACGCTTGTGTGCTTGCCTGTCGCTCCCACCACAGCGAGCGCCCGAAAGTGCAGAGCCGGGCTTGCTCGTGCCCGGGGATGCAGGGAGCAGGCGTCCATGAGCATTTGCTGGCACCGGCATGTGTTGGGTTGGAATGCAAGAGTGCTGAGCGGCTCGGACGTTGTGCATGTTCCGTGTGTCCCTTCTCTTGGCTTCCTGATTGGTTTGGAGGCCCTCTGGGTCCCGTTCCAACTTAATAACAGCCTTTCCCAGAGGCGGCGAAGGCGGGGTTTTCTTTCCCGGGATCCGTGATGCCCCTGTACCACCCCCCGCCCCCCCCTCCACTAGAGCATCTCAGGGCTTTGGACTGGTCCTCGTCACTTTGTAAGAGAGATAGAAACGCCGAAACCGGTTTGGCTCAGTGGATAGAGCGTCGGCCTGCGGACTGAAGGGTCCCGGGTTCGATTCCGGTCCAGGGCATGGACCTTGGTTGCGGGCACATCCCCAGTGGGGGGTGTGCTTTTAGGCAGCTGATTGATGTTTCTAACTTTCTATCCCTCTCCCTTCCTCTCTGTAAAAAATCAATAAAATATATTTTTTTAAAAAAGAGAGAAATAGAAACATCTGGGGAGCCCTAGCCGGTGTGGCTCAGTGGATAGAGCGTCGGCCTGCGGACTGAAGAAGGGTCCCAGGATTGATTCCGATCAAGGGCATGTACCTCGGTTGCGGGCACATCCCCAGTGGGGAGTGTGCAGGTGGCAGCTGATCAATGTTTCTAACTCTCTATCCCTCTCCCTTCCTCCCTGTAAAAAAAAAAAAAAAATCAATAAAATAAATAAAAGAAAAAAAAGAAACCTCTGCGGATTGGACCCGCAACCCGGGCATGTGCCCTTGACCGGAATGGAACCCGGGACCCTTCAGTCCGCAGGCCGACGCTCTGTCCACTGAGCCACACCGGCCAGGGCTCCTCGTCCTTTGATAACCCCAGCCCAGGCCGCTGAGCCCGGCGCAGTCCGATTGCTCCGTAGATGAGCGAGGCCGAGGCTGGCTCCGTCAATCCATCATCGATTCAATCATCAATCAATAAGCCCGTCAGCCTCCCTCCACGCGGCCTCTCGGGTCCCAGGCACTTGTC